>NC_091979.1:78982104-79267104 GCF_044704955.1 Pristiophorus japonicus | reverse complement strand
CGGGGACTTGGCCTGGAGGGTGGTGCACGGAGCAGTGCCGTGCAACAAATTTTTAAGCCGGTTCACGGACTCCCAGGCCGCCTGCAATTTCTGCGGTCTGGAAGAGTCCGTGTTCCATGTTTTTATTGAGTGCACAAGGTTGCAGCCCCTGTTCCATTATTTGAAGGGGCTGCTCCTGAAATTCTGGCTGCACTTCAGTCCCACTCTCCTGATCTTTGGGCACCCTGTGCGGAGGGGAGCGGGTAGGTCCGAGGGCCTCCTCGTAGGACTGCTCCAGGGCACGGCCAAGGGTGCCATCAGCCGGTCCAGGCAGCGGGCGGTCGAGGGGGTCGTTCAACCTGACTGCCTGCCTCTCTTCCGCTCTTACATCCGGTCCAGGATGTCCTTGGAGATGGAGCACGCGGTGTCCACCGGTACGCTCGTGGCCTTCCGCGAGAGGTGGGCACCGGAGGGACTGGAGTGCATCATCACGCCCGGCAACCAAATTTTAATTTGATTTTACGTTTTTAAATTTAATTTGTTTTAATTGCCGGTGCTTTTAGTGTCCCCCTTCCCTTTTATAGGGGGCACTGGGGAAAATTGTGATTTTAGTGCCCAAAAAAAAACCAAAAAAAGAAAAACACAAAAAAAAAAAGGGGGGAAAAAAAAAAGGGCCTTGTAAATGTCTGGAGTGTCACCCAGGTCGGGTGGCACCGTTTAATGTTTTTATGTTTTGCAGGTGAACTCCAAAAAGAGTTTCATGCACAAGGACCCCCAGGTCCCTCTGCAGCGCAGCATGTTGTAATTTCTCCCCATTCAAATAATATTCCCTTTTACTGTTTGTTTTTCCAAGGTGGATGACCTCACATTTTCCGACATTGTATTCCATCTGCCAAACTTTAGCCCATTCGCTTAACCTATCTAAATCTCTTTGCAGCCTCTCTGTGTCCTCTACACAACCCGCTTTCCCACTAATCTTTGTGTCATCTGCAAATTTTGTTACACTACACTCTGTCCCCTCTTCCAGGTCATCTATGTATATTGTAAACAATTGTGGTCCCAGCACCGATCCCTGTGGCACACCACTAACCACCGATTTCCAACCTGAAAAGGACCCATTTATCCGACTCTCTGCTTTCTGTTCGCCAGCCAATTCTCTATCCATGCTAATACATTTCCTCTGACTCCGCGTACCTTTATCTTCTGCAGTAACCTTTTGTGTGGCACTTTATTGAATGCCTTTTGGAAATCTAAATGCACCACATCCATCGGTACACCTCTATCCACCATGCTCGTTATATCCTCAAAGAATTCCAGTAAATTAGTTAAACATGATTTCCCCTTCATGAATCCATGTCTGCTTGATTGCACTATTCCTATCTAGATGTCCCGCTATTTCTTCCTTAATGATAACTTCAAGCACTTTCCCCACTACAGATGTTAAACTAACCGGCCTATAGTTACCTGCCTTTTGTCTGCCCCTTTTTTTAAACAGAGGCGTTATATTAGCTGCTTTCCAATCCGATGGTACCTCCCCAGAGTCCAGAGAATTTTGGTAGATTATAATGAATGCATCTGCTATAACTTCCACCATCTCTTTTAATACCCTGGGATGCATTTCATCAGGACCAGGGAACTTGTCTACCTTGAGATCTATTAGCCTGTCCAGCACTACCCCCCTAGTGATAGTGATTGTCTCAAGGTCCTCCCTTCCCACATTCCCGTGACCAGCAATTTTTGGCATGTTTTTTTTTTCCACTGTGAAGACCGAAGCAAAATAATTGTTTAAGGTCTCAGCCATTTCCACATTTTCCATTATTAAATCCCCCTTCTCATCTTCTAAAGGACCAACATTTACTTTAGTCACTCTTTTCCGTTTTATATATCGGTAAAAACTTTTACTATCTGTTTTTATGTTTTGCGCAAGTTTTTTTATGTTTTGCGCTCTACTCGGAACTCCTTCACAGCAAACGAGCCAAAGCTGGGCAGAGGAAACATTACAAGGACACCCTCAAAGCCTCCCTGATAAAGTGCAACATCCCCATTGACACCTGAAAGTCCCTGGCCAAAGCCCGCGCTAAGTGGAGGAAGTGCATCCGGGAGGGCGCTGAGCACCTCGAGTCTCAACGCCGAGAGCATGCAGAAATCAAGCGCAGGCAGTGGAAAGAGCGTGCGGCAAACCAGTCCCACCCACCCTTTCCCTCAAAGACTATCTGTCCCACCTGTGCCAGGGACTGTGGTTCTTGTATTGGACTGTTCAGCCACCTAAGGACTCATGTTAAGAGTGGAAGCAAGTCTTCCTCGATTCCGAGGGACTGCCTATGATAATGATGTAGGGATATATCACATTGGCCACGAGAAAGGGATTTGGATTCCCTGGCTGAAATTTTTGTTGGTGGATAATCCAGCTAACCAACAGAGAGACTTTGAGAGGTTCTTTGTTTTGTAGATCAGCTAAAAATCCAAGGTAAATTACAACCATACTTGACTGAACTGTTGGCATTGCCAGAGTCCAGATGGCTGTGCCTATGAGAATAATGGGCACAGGCGTGAGTTCCCTTGCAACCGAGAGACTTTCGGAGCAAATGTGGAGAGACTAGAAATGTTTTTCACCGTGACTAGTATTGTCGAAGTCCCCGATGATGAAAACCGTAACTGGGTAGTGTTAGAAAGGAAACAGGCTGTTTTCTTGACTGAAGCAGGCGCCGAGGTGTATGAAACCCTGAAGAATGTACTTGTCCCCGTCAAGCCGAAGGACATGCCATTGACAGAGTTTGTAACCAAGTTAGAACAGCACTGCAGTCCTGAATCCCTGGAAACTGCTGGAAGTTATTGTTTTGGAACAGGAGATCAATTGAATGATGAGGGCATTCGTAAAACATTGTAGCTTTAAAAAAGCTATCCATTCACTGTCATTTCGAAAACTTTCAGGACCGAGCATTGTGTGACAAACGCAGGTCCCTTGCAGTCAGATTCAAGTGAATTTATAATGGGGAACAAAGAAATGGCTGACCAGTTGAACAAATACTTTGGTTCTGTCTTCACGAAGGAAAACACAAATAACCTTCCGGAAATACGAGGGGACCGAAGGTCTAGTGGGAAGGAGGAACTGAAGGAAATCCTTATTAAGTGGGAAATTGTGTTAGGGAAATGGATGGGATTGAAGGCCGATAAATCCCCGGGGCCTGAGAGTCTGCATCCCAGAGTACTTAAGGAAGTGGCGCTAGAAATAGTGGATGCATTGGTGATCATTTTCCAACAGTCTATCGACTCTGGATCAGTTCCTATAGACTGGAGGATAGCTAATGTAACACCACTTTTTAAAAAAGGAGGGAGAGAGAAAATGGGTAATTATAGGCCAGTTAGCCTGACATCAGTAGTGGGGAAAATGTTGGAATCAATTATTAAAGATGAAATAGCAGCGGACTTGGAAAACAGTGACAGGATCGGTCTAAGTCACCATGGATTTATGAAAGGGCAATCATGCTTGACAAATCTTCTGGAATTTTTTGAGGATGTAACTCGTAGAGTGGACAAGGGAGAACCAGTATGTGATGTTGTTGGACTTTCAAAAGGCTTTTGACAAGGTCCCACACAAGAGATTGGTGTTAAAAATTAAAGCACGTGGTATCGGGGGCAATGTACTGATATGGATAGAGAACTGGTTGGCAGACAGGAAGCAGAGAGTCGGGATAAACGGGTCCTTTTCAGAATGGCAGGCAGTGACTAGTGGGGTGCTACAGGGCTCAGTGCTGGGAACCCAGCTATTTACAATATACATTAATGATTTAGATGAAGGAATTGAGTGTAATATCTCCAAGTTTGCAGATGACACTAAGCTGGGTGTAGGTGTGAGCTGTGAGGAGGATGCTAAGAGGCTGCAGGGTGACTTGGACAGGTTAGGTGAGTGGACAAATGCATGGCAGATGAAGTATAATGTGGATAAATGTGAGGTTATCCACTTTGGGGGCAAAAACACGAAGGCATAATATTATCTGAATGGCGACAGATTCGGAAAAGGGGAGGTGCAATGAGACTTGGGTGTCATGGTACATCAGTCATTGAAAGTTGGCATGCAGGTACAGCAGGTGGTGAAGAAGGCAAATGGAATGTTAGCCTTCATAGCTCGGGGATTTGAGTATAAGAGCAGGGAGGTCTTACTGCAGTTGTACAGGGCCTTGGTGAGACCTCACCTGGAATATTGTGTTCAGTTTTGGTCTCCTAATCTGAGGAAGGACGTTCTTGCTATTGAGGAAGTGCAGAGAAGGTTCACGAGGCTGATTCCCGGGATAGCAGGACTGACATATGTGGAGAGACTGGATTGACTGGGCCTGTATTCACTGGAGTTTAGAAGGATGAGAGGGGATCTTATAGAAACATATAAAATTCTGACGGGACTGGACAGGTTAGATGCAGGAAGAATGTTCCTGATGTTGGGGAAGCCCAGAACTAGAGGACACAGTCTAAGGATAAGGGGTAAGCCATTTAGGACTGAAATGAGGAGAAACTTCTTCACTCAGAGAGTTGTTAACTTTTGGAATTCCCTACCGCAGAGAGTTGTTGATGCCAGTTCATTGGATATTTTCAAGAGGGAGTTAGATATGGTCCTTATGGCTAACGGGATCAAGGGGTATGGAGAGAAAGCAGGAAAGGGGTACTGAGGTGAATGATCAGCCATGATCTTAGTGAATGGTGGTGCAGGCTCGAAGGGCCGAATGGCCTACTCCTGCACCTATTTTCTATGTTTCTATGTGATCGCTTTGTTTGTGGGATGAAAAATGTAGCAATCAGAAGGAAATTGTTGACAATCCCTAACTTGTCTTTTGATTTAGCTTGTCAGGCAGCTATGTCGATGGATATGGCCGACCAATACTCCCGAGAATTTCGCGCCATTTCCAGTCGTCAGATGAGGTGAATTGTCTGCAGCTTAAAAGTAAAAGGCAGTTGGGCCCCAAGGCCTCAGCAACTGGCCACAGTAACAGTAAATTGAAGTTGTGCTAGCGGTGTCTAGGACAACATATTGTTTAAAGCTGTCCATATCTGAAGGCAGAATGTTTCCATTGGAAGGAAACTGGACATCTTGCAAAGGCGTGCCAACTGAAGAGTAAACCAATTTTCAATGTTATAAGTAGAAATCACCACAACCTACATAGCATTGAAGAGAAGCAACAGGACGAGAGTTTGGAGATACACATCATCAAATGCTCGAAAATACCTAACAGCAATTCACAAAGTATCGTCATCCACGTAGATGTTGCAGAAATAAGGATACCCATGGAAATCGATACTGGTGCATCCATGAGCGTAGTACCGGAATCGCTATATCACGACAAGTTGCGTGATATTCCACTGGAGAAATCGAAGATAGATGTCTGATAATGGGCCACAATTTTGTTCAGAGAATTTACTCAGCTCACGAGCAGAAATGGTGTGAAACGTACCAAAGTACCACCATACCACCCTGCTTCAAATGGTGCAGCTGAGTGCACAGTACAAATTGTAAAATGCGCCCTCATCAAGCAAATGTTGGATCCAAATCCAAGGAAACTGCAGTTTTCTTTGGACCACAATTTGGCAAACTTTCTGATTACTTATCGTAATATACCTCATACAACTACTGGGAGAACACCAGCAGAGTTGTTTCTCAAATGACAACCATGAACCAGGTTTTCGTCGTTGAGGCCAAACTTGGCACATTCAGTAGAAGAGAAACAATGAAGATAGAAAGAGAATCATTATAGAGGTAGAGTAAGAGAGAAAAGTGAGAAATTGAATCAGAAGATTAGAGTGAAGAACCATCACCACAAATGGTTAAAGTAGTTACCAGGAAGAATAGTGAAGATATGTGGCCCTCGCACATATTTGGTCAATATATGTACAAAATACAAACATACGAAATAGGAGCAGGAGTAGGCCATTTGACCCTCGAGCCTGCTCCGCCATTCAATAAGATCATGGATGATCTGATCTTGCCCTCAATTCCACTTCCCTGCCCGATCTCCATAAACCTTGTCTATCTCGATCTTAAATATAGTCAATGACGCAGTCTCCACAGGCCCAACTTGCTCAACGTTTCTTCATAAGGCAACCACTTCATAGAAACATAGAAAATAGGTGCAGGAGTAGGCCATTCGGCCCTTCTAGCCTGCACCGCCATTCAATGAGTTCATGGCTGAACATGCAACTTCAGTACCCCATTCCTGCTTTCTCACCATACCCCTTGATTCCCCTAGTAGTAAGGACTCCATCGCAGGAAACAACCTAGTGAACATTCTCTGAACAGCCTTCAAAGGAATTATATTCCTCCTTAAATAAGGAGATCAAAACTGTACACAATACTCCAGGTGTGGTCTCACCAACAGTTGTAGCAGGGTTTCCCTACTTTTATACTCCATCCCCCTTGCAATAAAGGCCAACACTCCATTTGCCTTCCTAATTACTGTCTGTACCGGCATGCTAACTTTTTGTGTTTCATGTACAAGGAGCCCCAGATCCCTCTGTACCTCAGCATTTTGTAATCTTTCCCCATTTAAATAATAATTTGCTTTTTTATTTTTCCTACCAAAGTGGATAAACTCATATTTTCCCATGTTATACTCCATCTGCCAATTTTTTTCCCACTCAATTAGCCTATCTATATTCCTTTGCAAATTCTTTGTGTCCTCCTCACAACTTGCTTTCTCACCCATCTTTGTATCATCAGCAAATTTGGCTACATTTCGCTCTGTCCCTTCATCCAAGTCATTAATATAGATTGTAAATAGTTGAGGCCGCCCCAGCACTGATCTCTGTGGCACCCCACTAGTTACAGTTTGCCAACTTGAAAATGTCCTATTTATCCCAACTCTCTGCTTTCTGTTCGCCAATCCTCTATCCATGCTAATATATTACCCCCAACCCCTTGAGCTCTTATCTTGTACAGTAACCTTTCATGTGGCACCTTATCGAATGCCTTCTGGAAATCCAAATACACGACATCTACTGGTTCCCCATTATCCATCCTGCTCGTTACATCCGAAAAGAATTCCAGCAAATTTGTCAAACATGATTTCCCTTTCATAAAACCATGCTGACTCTGCTTGACTGTATTATGATTTTCTAAATGTCCTGCTACTACTTAATAATGGACTCCAGCATTTTCCCAATGACAGATGTTAGACTAACTGGTATATAATTTCCTGCTTTCTGTTTCCCTCCTTTATTAAATAGAGCAGTTACATTTGCGGACCTCTCCAGAATCCGGGGAATTTTGGTAGATTACAAACAAAGCATCCACTTTCTCTGCAGTCACTTCTTTTAAGATTCTAGGATGCAGGCCATCAGGTCCAGGGGACTTGTCCACCTTTAGTCCCATTAGTTTGCCTAGTACTTTTTCTCTAGTGATAGTGATTATTTTAAGTTTCCTCCTCCCAATAGCCCCTTTATTATCAATTATTGAGATGCTTTTAGTGTCTTCTACCGTGAAGACTGCTGCAAAATATTTGTTCAAGCTCTCTGCCATTTCCCTGTTTCCCATTATTAACTCCCCAGTCTTATCCTCTAAGGGACCAATGTTTACTTCAGCTACTCTCTTCCTTTTTATATACCTGTAGAAGCTCTTATTGTCTATTTTTATATTTCTTGCTAGTTTATTCTCATAAAGTAACTTCTCTCTCTTTATTATTTTTTTAAATCCTTTGCTTTTGCCCACTCACTTTAGACAGACTAAATGAGTGGGCAAAATTTGGCAGATGGAGTATAATGTGGGAAAGTGTGAGGTTATCCACTTTGTCAAGAAAATTAAAAAAGCAAATTATTACAGCGGGACCTGGGGGTCCTTGTGCATGAAACACAAAAAGTTAGTATGCAGGTACAGCAAGTAATCAGGAAGGCAAATGGAATGTTGGCCTTTATTGCAAAGGGGATGGAGTATAAAAGCAGGGAAGTCTTGCTGCAACTGTATAGGGTATTGGTGAGACCAAATCTCGAGTACTGCATACATTTTTGGTCTCCTTATTTAAGGAAGGATATACTTGCATTGGCGGCAGTTCAGAGAAGGTTCAGTAGGTTGATCCCTGAGATGAGGGGGTTGACTTATGAAGAAAGGTTGAGTAGATTGGGCCTATACTCATTGGAGTTTAGAAGAATGAGAGGGGATTTTATTGAAACATATAAGATACTGAGGGGGCTCAACAAGGTAGATGCAGAGAGGATGTTTACACTCTTGGGGGAATCTAGAACTAAGGGGTCGCCCATTTAGAAGTGAAATAAGAAGGAATTTTTTCTCTCAGAGAGTCATAAATCTGTGGAATTCTCTGCCCCAGAGAGCTGTGGAGGCTGGGTCATTGAATATATTTAAGATGGAGATAGACAGATTTTTGAAAGATAAGAGAGTCAAGGGTTATGGGGAGCGGGCAAGGAAGTGGCGCTGAGCCCAGGATCTGATCAGCCATGATCTTATAGAATGGCAGAGCAGGCTCGAGGGGCCGAATGGCCTACTCCTGCTCCTATTTCCTATGTTCCACATCTTGATCTTCTGTGCCAATATCATTTCTCACAACTGCACTGATCTCATCCTTTATTAACAGAGCTACCCCACCTCCTTTTCCTTTCTGCCTATTCTCCCGAAATGGCAAATACTCCTGAATATTCAGTTCTGAGCCTTGGTCACCTTGCAACCACGTCTCTGTAATGGCTATCAGATCAAATCCATTTATTTCTATTTGTGCCGTCAACTCATCTATCTTGTTAAGAATGCTGCATGCATTCAGATAAAGAGCTTTTAATTTGATCTTTTTACCATTTTTCCCTCCTCTGACCCCAATTTTTGATGCACTCTTATGTTTATACGTTCTGTCCCTTCCTGTCACACTCTGGTTATCATTATCCCCGATCGCTACCCTGCACTATTGCCTTCTCCAGTCTTTCTGACTTTTTAAATTTCCGTTCACCTGATCCCCCGCCCCCCCCCCCCACCCCACTATTTAGTTTAAAGCCATGTCTACAGCCCTAGTTAATCGATTCTCCAGGACATTGGTCCCATCCTGGTTCAAGTGAAGCCCGTGCCAACGGAACAGCTCTCTCTTATCCCAGTACTGGTGCCAGTGCCCGGTTAATCGAAACCCATTTCTTGCACACCAATCTTTGAGCAACGCATTCATCTCTCTGATCTTATTTACGCTAATTTGCTCATGACTCAGGTAGTAATCCAGCGATTATTACCTTTGTGGTTCTGCTTTTTAATTTGGCCCCTAGCTGCTCATACTCCCTCAGAAGAACCTCTTTCTTTGTCCTACCTATGTCGTTGGTACCTACATGGACCATGACAACTGGATCTTTCCCCTCCTACTCCAAGTTCCTCTTCAGCCTAGAGGAGATATCCTTAACCCTGGCACCAGGCATGCAACACAGCCTTCAGGATTCACGCACATGGCTGTAGAGAACGGTATCTATCCCCTAACTATACTGTCTCCTCCCAACATTTATTTTTACTCCCCCCCACCCCCTCCACTTGAATGGCCCCCTGTGTGATGTATGTAGCACACAAATCACTGACTCCACACGGTCTGGTGTTGATCTAACTGCTGTGACCTTGGTCCTTTATTGAACAGCTCCAGAGTGCTGCACAGGTGTGCTGGCCAGCCTTTTATACTGCCTCGTGCAGATACTTTCAGGTCTCCCGCCACAGCGCCCTCTGTGGTGCACCATTGTACTTATCATACATTTAATGTACCAGAGCAATACATAACATCACTGCCCCCCGTAGTTCAAAAAGCCGTTGCTTGAATCCCCTAAATCAAAAAAACGCATTAGCCCATTGGTAATCTTGGTCACGGATCCACGTCCCTGAATTTAAACACAGTGACCATTCAGCATTGAAATATTAACTCTTGTCGTAATTCACAATTCATGTCCATTATTTTAAACACAGTGACCACCCAGCATTAAAATATTATTTCTTGTCATAAATCCATCATCCTACATTCACATAGCACACTTAGACTCGCTCTAGCCTTACAAAAATCCAAAAGTCTTTATGTGGGGACCGCAGTGGTGTGAGACCCTTTTAAGACGCCTGGGAGCATTTCCCTTTTAAGATGCACTAATTAGCAATCTCATTGTGCGAGGCCCCTTGGGGAAGAGTGACCATAATATGGTGAAATTCTGCATTCGGATGGAGAATGATAAGTTAATTCAGAGACCATTGTCCAGAACTTAAAGAAGGGTAACTTTGAAGGTATGAGGCGTGAATTGGCTAGGATAGATTGGCGAATGATACTTAAGGGGTTGACTGTGGATGGGCAATGGCAGACATTTAGAGATCGCATGGATGAATTACAACAATTGTACATTCCTGTCTGGCGTAAAAATAAAAAAGGGAAGGTGGCTCAACCGTGGCTATCTAGGGAAATCAGGGATAGTATTAAAGCCAAGGAAGTGGCATACAAATTGGCCAGAAATAGCAGCGAACCTGGGGACTGGGAGAAATTTAGAACTCAGCAGAGGAGGACAAAGGGTTTGATTAGGGCAGGGAAAATGGAGTACGAGAAGAAGCTTGCAGGGAACATTAAGGCGGATTGCAAAAGTTTCTATAGATATGTAAAGAGAAAAAGGTTAGTAAAGACAAACGTAGGTCCCCTGCAGTCAGAATCAGGGGAAGTCATAACGGGGAACAAAGAAATGGCAGACCAATTGAACAAGTACTTTGGTTCAGTATTTACTAAGGAGGACACACACAACCATCCGGATATAAAAGGGGTCAGAGGGTCTAGTAGGGAGGAGGAACTGAGGGAAATCTTTATTAGTCGGGAAATTGTGTTGGGGAAATTGATGAGATTGAAGGCCGATAAATCACCAGGGCCTGATGGACTGCATCCCAGAGTACTTAAGGAGGTGGCCTTGGAAATAGCGGATGCATTGACAGTCATTTTCCAACATTCCATTGACTCTGGATCAGTTCCTATCGAGTGGAGGGTAGCCAATGTAACCCCACTTTTTAAAAAAGGAGGGAGAGAGAAAACAGGGAATTATAGACCGGTCAGCCTGACCTCAGTAGTGGGTAAAGTGATGGAATCAATTATTGAGGATGTCATAGCAGCGCATTTGGAAAATGGTGACATGATAGGTCCAAGTCAGCATGGATTTGTGAAGGGGAAATCATGTTTGACAAATCTTCTGTAATTTTTTGAGGATGTTTCCAGTAAAGTGGACAAAGGAGAACCAGTTGATGTGGTATATTTGGACTTTCAGAAGGCTTTCGACAAGGTCCCACACAAGAGATTAATGTGCAAAGTTAAAGCACATGGGATTGGGGGTACTGTGCTGACGTGGATTGAGAACTGGTTGTCAGACAGGAAGCAAAGAGTAGGAGTAAATGGGGACTTTTCAGAATGGCAGGCAGTGACTAGTGGGGTACCGCAAGGTTCTGTGCTGGGGCCCCAGCTGTTTACATTGTACATTAATGATTTAGACGAGGGGATTAAATGTAGTATCTCCAAATTTGCGGATAACACTAAGTTGGGTGGCAGTGTGAGCTGCGAGGAGGATGCTATGAGGCTGCAGAGTGACTTGGATAGGTTAGGTGAGTGGGCAAATGCATGGCAGATGAAGTATAATGTGGATAAATGTGAGGTTATCCACTTTGGTGGTAAAAACAGAGAGACAGACTATTATCTGAATGGTGACAGATTAGGAAAAGGGGAGGTGCAACGAGACCTGGGTGTCATGGTACATCAGTCATTGAAGGTTGGCATGCAGGTACAGCAGGCGGTTAAGAAAGCAAATGGCATGTTGGCCTTCATAGCGAGGGGATTTGAGTACAGGGGCAGGGAGGTGTTGCTACAGTTGTACAGGGCCTTGGTGAGGCCACACCTGGAGTATTGTGTACAATTTTGGTCTCCTAACTTGAGGAAGGACATTCTTGCTATTGAGGGAGTGCAGCGAAGATTCACCAGACTGATTCCCGGGATGGTGGGACTGACCTATCAAGAAAGACTGGATCAACTGGGCTTGTATTCACTGGAGTTCAGAAGAATGAGAGGGGACCTCATAGAAACGTTTAAAATCCTGACGGGTTTAGACAGGTTAGATGCAGGAAGAATGTTCCCAATGTTGGGGAAGTCCAGAACCAGGGGTCACAGTCTAAGGATAAGGGGTAAGCCATTTAGGACCGAGATGAGGAGAGACTTCTTCACCCAGAGAGTGGTGAACCTGTGGAATTCTCTGCCACAGAAAGTGGTTGGGGCCAATTCACTAAATATATTCAAAAGGGAGTTAGATGAAGTCCTTACTACTCGGGGGATCAAGGGGTATGGCGAGAAAGCAGGAAGGGGGTACTGAAGTTTCATGTTCAGCCATGAACTCATTGAATGGCGGTGCAGGCTAGAAGGGCTGAATGGCCTGCTCCTGCACCTATTTTCTATGTTTCTATGTTTCTGTGCCATCTTGTGGCTCCCACGAGGCTTCCGTTGGGCGCCGGCATCTTAGGTGTTCAGCTGGCCTAGAAAGAAGAAGAAGAAGAAACACGGAAGGAGGGAAAGGAAAACACAAAAGGTGGGGAGAGGGAATTTTTGGGAAAGGTTTCAGGCATTTGTCCAAGATCCTCTTCCTCTGGCGCTGCTGGAAATACTCGATGCTGGCGATCTCAAACTCAGCGCAGCGTTTCGCCAACAAAATGAGGAACAAGAAACATCAGCGGCAGCGCCAGTTTGCTTGCCGTCGCGCCCGCCGTGACCACCCCTCCTGCGGCCACCATGGCCGCCTCTCCTGCTGCCGCCGTGGCCGCCACCATCGCGGCCGCTGCCGCCGCCCAACTGTTCTGCTGCGTGGGTCCGCCGGCCACCGATGGACCGCAGCACCCCGCCGGCCCGCACCCCAGCAATGGGCCCGCATCTGTAACCTTGAGTGGAGGCTGAGGCTGCAGGATTGCTTGGGGCCAGGAGTTCTGGGCTGCTGCTGCAGCTCCAGCTCGGTTGGCGCTGCCCTTTGAAAACCCAGGGAGCAGCAGTCTGTGGAGGAGTGAAGAAGTCTTCCCAGCTCCCACGGACCTTTCCCATCCATCTTCTGCCGAGGAGCGTCGGCCCATCGCCTGCAATAACCCATAAAGGTAAACCATGCGTCTCGCCTCCGTGAGATACCTGTACATCCGTTCTGCCGAGAACAGGTATCAGTTCCTTGGTGTAAGTACGCAGCTTTGCCTTGACCGGGACCAGCTTGGGTCGTGCAGCTGGGTTACCCCACAGTTTATCAAAAGTTCTCTGACCCATCAACGACGGACCCGATCCCGCATCCACTGCCATACTCATTGGGACTCCGTCAATTTTTACTTCCATTATCACTGGGGGCGAATCATCGGTGCACATATACAGTCCCAACACCTCATCTTCTTCTGCCTGCTCCTCACTGAACAGTAGATCATCCCCCATCTCCTCAGCCACATGGTGAGTCCAATTTCTTTTACACATATGCTGAAGGTGGCCTTTAATGTGTCAGGTATTGCATGTGTACTCCGCAAACCTGCACCAGTGAGCCCCATGGCTTCCTCCGCAGCGCCAGCATGGTGCTTCTTGATTGGCCCCCCTCAGCGGACTCTGAGTTCCAGGATCCCGAGATCCGTGCTCTCTGCCCCGGGCAGAGCCACGTTCTGCAGTTTTGTCCGTGGTGGGCGCTATCCTGTGGACAGTGCCTGCCGGGTTCGAGACTGTGTGGATCATTTGCTTGGTGCTGCACATCGAGATCATATATGCCCGGCTGATGGCGATGGCCTTTGTCAGGGTGACTGTGGGTTCCGTGGCTAGCAGTTTGTGAAGGAGGCCCTCATGGCCAATCCCCATGACGAAAACGTCCTGCAACACCTCGTCAAGGTGTGCCCCAAAATCAAACGGCGCCACGAGTCTCCTGAGGTCCGCAGCATATTTGGTGACAGCCTGGCCCTCGGGCTTGCAGTGGTGGTAAAATTTGTATCTGGCCGTGAGGATACTCTCCTTCAGTTTCAACTGGTCACGAATGAGTGCGACCAGCTCCTCATATGACTTGTCCCTGGCGCTCGTGGGTGCCAGCAAATCCCTGACGAGACAGTAAACCTCATCGCCACAACTGGAAAGCAATATCGCCTTACGCTTCTCTCTGTGTGTCCGTGTTCCCCGTCAGGTCGTTTGCTGTGAAGTAGTACTCGAGCCTTTCTGTAAAGGCCTCCCAATCATTTCCCACCATAAAATCCTTTAGCGAGCCCACAATAGCCATGGTTGCGTGGAATTCGTCCGCTTCCTTGTCACCAATGTGATGTATGTAGCACACAAATCACTGACTCCACACGGTCTGGTGTTGATCTAACTGCTATGACCTTGGTCCTTTATTGAACAGCTCCAGAGTGCTCCACAGGTGTGGTGGCCAGCCTTTTATACTGCCTCATGCAGGTACTTTCAGGTCTCCACCACAGCGCCCTCTGTGGTGCACCATTGTACTTATCATGCATTTAATGTACCAGAGCAATACACAACACCCTGTATCATGGTGCTGTGGTCAGTTTACCCATCCTGCCTGAAAACCCTGCTCTCGTCCACACACGGAGAGTAAGAACCTCAAACCTGTTGGACAAGTACAAGGGCTGAGGCTCCTCCACCACCACATTCTGGGTCCCCATACCTGCCTCACTCGTAGTCACAACCTCCTGTCCCTGAACATGGACCAAATTTGAATTGTTTAACCTAAGGGGTGTTACTCTCTGCCGGAACACAATGTTCAGGTAACACATCTGATGTAGTGTAATAGAGCTTCCCTTAGTGGACTACTGTGGTAATGAAACTACTGATGGAAATAATAAAGGATCATGTGGCAAAGTCACATGATGACAGTTTTCTGTTAAGTGCCATCGTGTGTGCAGTGTGCTTCTTAGTGATGTCGTAAGGATATATCACATGTCGGTCTCCTGAATGTTTCCAGGGTTCATGCTTCAGCCAGGTGGAAAAAAATAATCTCTCATTTCTCAGTTCTGAAGAAGGACCCTGCCTGAAATATCAACTTGTTCATTCTCTCCATTCTTTTGAGCTAATGAAACAAATGTATCCTAACTGGACTTCAGGGTAGAGAGCCCCTGCAGCGGTTTTTTGCTACTAACAACTCATCATCTCTGTAACTTCTTGCCACTGGAAGTTTTCATTTCAGGCCATGGTGTTTCTGTTATTCTTACTGATGCATCAGCTGGAGCAGATAGATACCCACCGAGGAAATAACACTTGAACAATGCAATCTTCAGGCCAGCATTCTTCTGGTGCGAACTCACTCTAAGCCTATAAATCTTGACCTGATTCATTTACCTTTGAACTTAGTGCCATTAGCTGCCTCTGGTATATAAGACCTTTGAGTCCTGAACTTGCCTTTCACTGTGATATGATTTCTCTCTTCAACTTTAGTCTTTACTTAATTATCAGGTTGTAGCTCTGCAAATATTCTAACTGAATATTATGTTAAAGAAATGTTGGTAAGACTCCTTTGTTTTCTTGTCAACCTTGTTTATTAATTTTCTGCTCAGCAATTTTGTCCTCAGAATTTTTTCCACTGCAGGAACAGTAGTTTTTAATCTGCCACCCTGTCCAACTATGTTGGCCTATCATCTGTAGCTACAATTGGAATTGATCTGTAACTCAGTGACTGTTAGCGTGAATGTTTTCTCGGAAGAATCACTCAACACTCAGAATCGGTTCCAACGCCAAAGCCGCCTTTATTTCGCCGGCGGGGAGGAAGCCTCAGGTCTGGATCCAGGCACTTCTCTCCAACGAACAAAGAAATTCATCGATATTTACATGTTTTACAATAGTTCATTACAGTTACTCAGCCCACTTCGGCTGGACACAATCCAATCATAACGATTATGGATTACATATGGGTTTCTTTAACCCAATAGAATTCCCCTGATACCTCAGGAGCTGTATGTTTGTTTTTTGTCAGCTCGGGCTGATTAATGACCTCGTTATGTGAGGTAGGCCTGCCCTTATCTCTGTTCCTTGGGCTCTGCTGTGTGAAGTCCTTAATCAAGGACATTCCACACCAGGTACTATAATGGTTCATTATAGTTATCTTGTCTCAAGTGGATGAGCCAAGGCATTCCCGGTAGTGGGCCTCACAGGGTCATTGCTCGGTCAGCCCCAGTTCATTTCTTGATTAACTGAGTTCCCATCATGCTTGGGCAGTCATTTTATATGTGGCCACTTTAAACCTATATGAGTTTAGATATATTCAGCAGGTGCCTAATGCCTAGTGTTTTGATATATTCAGCAGGTGCCTAATGCCTACAACAATTCCCCCCTTTCAGTAAAGGGACTAGTCCTAGTCCCCCTTTAACCGACTGCCCTACTTTTATTAGATTTTGTGCACGGCCCGGTACTCCCTGCCTCAACGTGCTGGCCAGTCACGCGGTTTCAGAAGTCCCGGTTGCTTAAATCAAATTGACAAAGGCCAAATCCTCCTGCCCCTTTATTAGACAGGCTTGTTTAGTATCCGGGGACCGAGCATGGGTCCCTCTTTGTTGTGCGTGGTGCCTGCATGCCTGGCAGGCCATTATGCCCCATGTTATTGCTAAGATCAATTGTATCCCAACCAGTATGTGTGAAATTATTCTAATCCAAGGATGGATGTTCACATTTATTCCCCAGTCCCAGTCCTTTCTCCACCAACTCTGACTTTGTAAGTCTACATCGATATCTTCTTCCAGTACTTTGATTTTAGTTTGCAGTTGGTGGTAGAGCTTTACGGATTGACCCACCCTGAGCCTCAATTCCCGTAATACTTCAGTTAGATGTAGAATAGGGACCTGATCTGGCTCGTCATAATCCTGCAAATGATCGTGGAGCTGATCGGTTACACTAACAACTTCGGGCTTCCGGCGCCTAACCTGGGTGATATGCGCTTGCCCGATCGTGACAGGTCGTAGCGGCGCAAAGCAAAAGTTCGGCTGCGGTATTGGGCACTGCAGGTCATTATACTGGTATGAATGCTCTGTGATAGAGACGCAGTATCTTCCCTTCCCTCCGTAGCCTGCCCTCACGAAGTGCCTGTGTGCGGGCACTATTTCTAGTACACATCCGTCGGTTCGGTTAAACCCGCACTCGTCTAGCTCACCTCGGCCTACCGGGTGAGGGCATACTGTGATCTCCCCCCTTTGCTTGCATTCTGTTAGGAAAATTCCGGTAAGTATGTCGTTTCGACGAACAGCGGAGGTGGTGGTCAGATAGTAACATGTGGAGACATTTTCCCGTATTACTCTGATATTCTCTAGTTGGTACAGGGGGAACGGCCCTGAGTCCGGTATGGCTATAGGGATCATCAGGACTATCCCTATCCCAATATTCTTACCCATCTGGCAATCTGGAATTGCTGGGTATACTCTTCAGAGTACAATTATCCAGTGTCCCCCTTTGGTTAGCCAACTGAGCCAAATGTGAACTGTCTATCCAATCAGGTACTTCCCCGCGTTGGATCTGGTCGAGATTGTGGCGGATCTGTCCCACCATCCATAGACCATAAGCGTGACAGAGTTACCCCTGTCTTTGCTTTCCGGTATCTTCTTTTTCTCTATCAATGAGGTAATTGATGGTTTTGGCGTGAGCTTCCAGGACTGAGATGCCATCCAACTGGATTTTGGCACCCTCCTTTCCTAGGTTGGCTTGGTCTTCCTGGTTTTGCTCCATCCTTTCTAATAACCCCTTCATCACCCCTCTAAGCTGTTCCATCCTCTCGTTTAACCCTTGTATATCTATCGAGTTTACTACGGAGGTCCCTGTATTGAAGCCGGTAGCAACATCATTAACTATTCCCCTCTTTATCCTGGGGTCTGACTCCCTGTCATCGGAATCTACTGGCACCCATTGCATCAGCAGCCTGCTGCATTACAACTTTACTTAATACATTGTACATTTTCCTTGACTGTTCTGTACAGTATTCCGGCATCTGGATGCCTGAAATATTGATCAGGATAGGCACAATTTCATGTTTAACATTATCATACAATAATTCGCCTTCCCATTTTCTGGTCCCTTAGTAGTTATGGGATAAGGCAGTTCCTCGGGCAATGTAGTGGCTCGTACGGGGCGTGACGTCGGCGAAGGTGAGAAGCACACATAGAGCGATATTGCAGCCGCCCCCACCACCTCGTAGTACCCACACAGCCCCACTCCCTTTTTGCGGATGACTGATTGCTGGGACTGTCCCGAAGGCACGCAAATTATGCCGAAGGTACATTCATCGGGCCCTTTTGCATCCCTCCGTTTAATGCAGCTGCTCCTTATACACGTGGAGCACTGTACACATACCCGGTTCTTATTAGGATTCACTTGTAACCATGCATTAAAATAAGTCCTGTCCTTGCTCCAATCCTTAGTCGCTGGGATGCACATTCCATCCGTTAAATTAAACAAGACTCTATAGTTCATGTAGTGGTTTATTTCTTGAGTGCGCTGCAATCCGTTGGTATCATCCAGTGTTTGCGTGGGTCTTGAGGTTCCCAGTATCATGAGTCCCCAGAGTCGAAGTCACCACTGCGGTCCCATCTTGGTGAGTGTTTTATCTGAAAATTTTAAACAGACAGCCTGGTCGTCACCAGGTGTTAGGTTCTGGTCTACTTGTGTTGCGGTCACTCTGTGGAATCGGAGGTAAGGATTAGGTTAACCATATTCTTTGTAGTCGTACCATCTCTATCACTTCATGTCCCTGTCTGGGCTGCCGTCGGTTTTGCATTTGAGCCTGCTGTGCTCGAGCCTGCACGATGACCCATCTATATATTATCCAAACTCCAATCAACACCAATGCCACCACTATTCCTTCAAACATCGCAATCTGCTTTACTGTTAGGTTGGGTTTGTGGACTACACCTACCCACCGTGGGGTACATTGGCTCTATTGCCATAGGTGATGGTGCTATGACTGCGCACTGCACTATCCGTCTGGTCTTGTTTTTTTTTTAACATCTCTTCCAGCCTGTTTATCTTAGCTTTTAACTCTTTACCAGCTAGTTCCGTTTTATTTTTATTCTGAATATGCCACCATTTCCTCTGTCTGTCAGATGAGTCCTCTTTATTTTAGTAAGAAATTCAAATTAGTAAGGTCCAGTGTAAAACAGCTGTCAATGGAAAGGGTTAACTCCTTTACAGGTTTGTAAGAAGGCCTGATGTCATTATGTGACTGCGTAATCATCCGAATTTCGTTTTTTTTTGAAGTCTTTGTGCCTTCAAAACTTGTTTAGAAATTAGGAATCCGTTAAAACAGCAGAAATCATTAGTAAAGCCATTAGAATAAAAGTCTTCTCATCAGGAAAGACAGCATTTTAGATTAAACTCCAATTTTTTCTTAACTTCTAATTCAAGTACTTGCCAAATAATTTTTTTTTAAATTGATTTAAAACGAGACCACACATTTTTAATAACTATTTTGTTTACTGAAATTCAATTTAATTTTTATTTAAAAATTTCTCTCTCAGCACAAAATCTAAACTTCTGTGCCAGTTCCATTTTTTCTTTCTGTGCTGAGTTCGCATAGCTTGGATCTTTTCTTCTCGTTATTTTCATACATTCCAACATTTAGGTTTTTTTTATGGTCCCGTTCACTGGGCAAATCTTGTGTTTTATTTCTCTCTCAGCACAAAATCTAAACATCCGTGCCAGTTCCATTTTCTATAAGAATTTAAACATTCAGTAAGATTCTCTAATTCCCCAGTTTTTTCTTTCTGTGCTGAGTTCGCATAGCTTAGATCTTTTCTCCTCGTTATTTTCAAAACTCTCCTGCTTGTTTAGACTGTTCGGGACTTTTCTGGATAAACACTGTCCATTTTGGAAATCTTTTCAAACTGCAGTGAAACTTTCTCGTAATTTAAAATCATTATCAATGTAGAGTGTCTTTTACCTCCTCCAAAAAATTTTTTTCCAATTAAACCAATATCTTTTTCGCAGTCAGTATCAACTCGTATTTAGTAAGTTATGTCTTTTTCCATCACAAACACCCCTTTTGTTTTCAACATCTAATTAGTGCGTTACGTCTTTTTTTTCAGATCACCTTTCTTCAAATGTTTTTTCTAAACTGCTAAAGCTTGCTGTTCCAACATTTTTCAAAAGTCCCTTTTACACCTTCGCAGATAGCTCACCACTTGCCCAGGAGTTTGATCTGATCCGTGAAGGTATTTCTAGATTGTTTCCAAACCTTTTAGTTTTATTTCTCCTTTTTTCTTTAAGAGATTTAATTTAATAATTAAATATTTTTTTTTAGTTGAATCCTTCTCAGTATTTTGCTGTGCCTTCTCTTAATATCTCAAAATCCTAATTCAAATTTTGTAATTTCAATCTTTATTTAAAACTCTTTTTTTTTGAGCTAGAAGCTTTTTTTTTAAAAGGCATTCTTTATCTCATTCCTAGACTAAATTTATGTCTTTCAACCCAATGTAATCAATGATTGCGTGTTTTCTTTCGACAAGTATGTGAGCGTGTCAAATAAATAATTTTTTTTTAACCACCGGGACCATGTATTTTTTATCTTTTGCTCAACAAACCTATCCTTTGTACATTTCCTAGCTCCGTAACTTATCATCCGAATAAATCCACACCTGCGTTTCTAACTTAAAATGTCTTAAAACTTCCCACATACAGGACAACACTACAAAGGGTTAAAAAAAACTTTCACTCTGTTTGGAAAAGTGGGTGGAGCAAAATAAACAGACAGCTGCACTCCTCTTCCAAACAGGCCTTCGGAAACATGAAAACACAAAAAAATTCATTCCGCAGTCAAAAAACCACACAAGGACTCTCAACGACAGACATTCACAAAAGTCTCTCTTCATTCAACAAAGCTTATTACTTTTTGGCCGGCTCTATTCTTGGATCCATACTTCACTTAAGATAATCACTATCAAGTTTTTTTAAATTTCTTACATATTGATTTACTTCCTCTGTTAGTTTTACGTGGGCTCGCAGTATCAAGACCACAGCCTTTTCATTTTTATCTTTCTTTTCCTTCTCCCACCATTCCCGCTGATTTGCTGGCAGGTCCTGGAGGTCCCATCCTGACTTAATCATTTTCTCGATTAGTTTCTTCTGTTTTTCCGCCAGGTGGCGGGTAAGGGACCCTTCTGGTCCCCACTCGAGGTTATTTACTTTATTGGCCATTCCTGGGTAGGACTAGAACCATTAGGAATCTACTCTCAGAGGTCCGCTTTCTACCTAGCGTAACTTGAAGTAGACCGTCTCCTGGCTACTGTCAGGTCACAAGTTCTGCTGTTACACAAACTTATACAATTCTTAAAAGGGGTTTAAGCAATTCCCACAGTGCGCTACATATCCTTAACGACTACCTACCACCGCTCTGCCCGTTGGTCCGACCCTGTTCACGGGTTTAGATTCCGCCAGTCGCTGCACACCGCTTGGTTCTACCCCGGGGTATATTTCAAATCACACTACTGGGTCCGGAAGATGTCTTTCGGTATCACGATCCCACGGTCCAAGTGTGTTCCCGGCACCTACTTAGTTCCTGGCCATCACGTGGGACTAAAGTCCTCTTAATTCAGGCTCAGGCTAGGTGTTTGAGATATTGGACTGTCTCCTCGTGCCGCTCAACCAGCATCGACCTTCCGCACCCGTTATAAAATTTTGTTTAAGGTATACTCACCCGGTTTCTCCAAGAGCGTTCAGCAACCTCAAAATCCTGTTCGTGACGCCACTGTTAGCGTGAATTTTTTCTCGGAAGAATCACTCAACACTCAGAGTCGGTTCCAACGCCAAAGCGGCCTTTATTTCGCCGGCGGGGAGGAAGCCTCAGTCTGGATCCAGGCACTTCTCTCCAATGAACAAAGAAATTAATCGATTGTTATATGTTTTACAATAGCTCATCACAGTTACTTAGCCCACTTCGGCTGGACACAATCCAATCATAATGATTATGGATTACATATAGGTTTCTTTAACCCAATAGAATTCCCCTGATACCTCAGGCGCTGTATGTTCGGTTTTTGTCAGCTCGGGCTGATTAATGACCTCGTTATGTGAGGTAGGCCTCCCCTTATCTCTGTTCCTCGGGCTCTGCTGTGTGAAGTCCTTAATCAAGGACATTCCACACCAGGTACTATAATGGTTCGTTATAGTTATCTTGTCTCAAGTGGATGAGCCAAGGCATTCCCGGTAGTGGGCCTCACAGGGTCATTGCTCGGTCAGCCCCAGTTCATTACTTGACTAACTGAGTTCCCATCATGCTTGGGCAGCCATTTTATATGTGGCCATTTAATCCTATATGAGTTTAGATATATTCAGCAGGTGCCTAATGCCTAGTGTTTTGATATATTCAGCAGGTGCCTAATGCCTACAACAGTGACATTAGGAAATTATACTTTTGTTTGAGAGTTCTTTTGCAGTTTGTACAGCCCATCAATCCCCCCATTAGTTTGTGGATAAATAATAAGGACTAGTAATAACTTGCGCGAAGCCAATTTGAGTGCTGAATGCCTGAAGCTTTATAAACATAAACTATTGGTAACAAGTTCCTCAGGAATGCTCCAAGGAGCGAACATATTCTTTCCAGTAATATGATGGCTTGTTATTCAACAGGTGAGCTATTTTAAGAAATCTAGAAAGATAATGAATAACTACAGGCTACTTTTGTCTATGGAACTCAAAAGTCTACTGCAATCCTCTGCCAAGGTTGTTCTGTTACTGGTGTTGTCATCAAAGGTTCTTTATTTTGAATTCGTTTATTAAACAGGTTAAACTCACATGAAGAAATGTTCTTTCCATTATCTTTGCTGATACCTGGCTACCTGATATGTATGTTTTTGCTGTCCCATCAATTAATCATTCCTTGATATCCCACAGGGGTGCTGTCAATGGTCTCACTCCTCATTAAAGTAGAGATTAGAATCCTGTTTGAGCACATTAATATGCCATTCTTAAATGAAAATTCTTGTATGGTATAATATTCCCTCAATTAATGAGGAATACTTTGAATATGCTTAGACTGACTTTCTTTAGTTTATCTGATGACATTAGAATTTTTTGGTATGCAATTATTGCTTCTCTTATATGCAAATCTCTGCCCAGACATTGTCTTGCTGGTCTTAACTGATCTTGCTACTTCAACATAAGCTTGTACCTCATTCTCCGTATCTGAATTATTTATATCTTGAATTGGATTCCTGTTCAGTGTATTGGCCACAAGTAACTCTTTAAAAAAAACTCCAAGTGTTGGAAATCTGTAAAACAGAATTGCTGGAAACATTCTGCATTTATGGAATTGATGTTTGATGTGTGGACCCTTCAACAGAACTGCTTAACAATAAGAGTGCTGCAAGTTTACAGGGCGATAGAGTGAGTGATGGAAGTGGCTGATGTCAGTTCTTGACAAAGCTCAAGGGTAGGAGGCTGGTGACATGGCCAGATGTTCAATACTAACCAAAAAAGTGGGCCAAAGGTGAAGGCAGTGGAAGAAATGCTCAATATCATGTTCAGCTTAGAATTCATTAAGGTGGTGTGAAGGGGGATGAAGTGTGTGGCATTTGCTGAGGATGTACACTGCATCATTCATTAAACACTGCAAAATTATCGTCATGGCAATCGAAGAAAAGTGCAGAGTATAATTAAAGATACAGAAAATGTAATAAGCTGGGGCATTTTGAAATAGTCTGCCTCACCCATACTGTTAAAGATACTGTAGTCATTTCATCTTGTACGGGCCAGAGGAACTTTCTGGCATGGTGGCGTTCTTTACTTGTGAGGCTTATTCTGTTAGAGAAGCTATGCTATGTGAGATTGTGTTCAGGTTTGATCTTGTATTGGGGACTCCATTTTATGGTTAAAAGACAGTTTCTGCCAAAAACTGCTGCAATAGGCAATGTCTGGAACATGTCTAAAATCAGTTCAGATCTTTAAGGCCGCTTTGTGGCTGGTACAAACTGGAGTTATAAAAACTCTTTTTGGAGTTTTGACCAACTAGTAGATAAATTTATCTGTATTACAACCATATAAGGATTGATTTTCCCCTTTCCCCTAGATGTAGTTAGACAGGTAGTTTATGAGTAAAAACCATGGATCTTCTCTACCATAGAGACAGTGAATCTCTAGAATGCTGAGCTAAAGGTAGTTAATGTTAATGTAAACGTCATGCAAGAGGATATAATAGCCATACAATTGTAATGCAAGGTTAGGGAAATTGAGGGAGAAGATTGAGGTTTTGTCACCCTATTACTGAGCTCAACAACTGTAACGTGATATTTCCCGTAGCTTTCGCATCATCATGTGTGTTGTCCATATCATTTCCTCTAATAAATCTATAAGCGAAAGACTGCATCGAAACATCTCCCTCCTGGCACAGAGACATACGAAAAATGACAGACGGGTAAAGACCATCTGGCCCATTGAGCATGCCTCACACAATTACGATACCTTGTGTATCACAACATATACACTCCACCCCACCCAAAACCATGTGATCTCCTGGGAGAGGCAGAAAAACAGATAAAAAATCCAGGTCAATTTGGGAAGAAAACTCTGGTAAAATTCCTCTCCGACCCATCTAGACGATTGAAACTAGTCCAGGATCAGTAAATTCCCTGCAGTACCTACCTTCTGTAAGAGTTAATCTCCGCCGCAGCCAGAAACAAATCCAGCTTTCGCTTGAAGGAATTCAGTGAGTCTGCATCCACCACATGAGAGGGCAGTTTGTTCCAGAGGCCTACTATTCTCTGTGAAAAGAACCACCTCCTGACATCTCACCTAGATCTAGCCTTATACAACTTAAATTTGTGCCTCCTGGTCGTGCCGAACCTATTTATTTGAAATAAACCATCAGCTGGAACATTTCATTATCTTATAAATTTCAATCATATACCCCCAAAGTTTACGCTGCTCTAAGGTAAAGAGTCCCAACTCTATTAACCTATCTTGATAACTAAGATGCTTTAGACTTGGAGTTAGTCTAGTGGCTCTCCTCTGCACCCTTTCCAGAGCCTCAATATCACTCACCATGTGAAAAGACCAAAACTGGACACATTATTCCAAGTGCAGCCTGACTAAAGTCTTGTACAAGGACAAGACAGTATGCCTCGTCTAATACTCAATTGTCCTATGGATACACCCTAACACCCTATTTACTCCAGCTATCGCTGCACGGCATTGCTCGTGTACCTTTAAGAATGTATGCACTAGAATGCCCAAATCTCTTTCTATCTCCACTATTTTTGATGCCTTTTCCTGGAGGGTGTATGAATGTTGAGCATTTGCCCTGTCCACATGCATAACACTGCACTTATCTAAGTTATACATCATTTTCCAGTATTGAGCCCAATCTCCCAACAAATTAAAATCTGCCTGAATCAGACGAGTCTCTTCTACAGTTCTAGCGTCACACAAATCTTGATGTCATCTGCAAAGCTCCAAACTTGTCTCTCTATCATTTCCCAATGTATTCCATTTATTTCCTTGCCCCTGCCTAAAACATGACTTTTGTGCAACTTCGCCTAGCTCTTCAATTGACGTCTGGCTTGCTAGCTTAAAGTATTTATCAGATCTGAATGAAGTGCTATTTGGATAGTTGTGTCAAACAGCAACTCTCTTGATATTTGCAGCTTCCATGATAGGTGTTTGTTTGTAATGCCAATCACAATTCTGTCCTGAATGTACTCATTTTTCTGTGATCCAGATTCCCAATGTTCAGCCATTTTAAACAGTTTTAGAACAAATGCTTCCATAGTTTCTCTCACTTTCTGATTGCTGATGGAAGAGTAGCCTCTCATGAATTAAGTTTTGGAACAAAGTATTTATTTAATTTTTCATCTCCGTTTCAGCATTACTGTTCTGATCTTCTGACTCAAGTGTGTTCAGCCTCTTGCCCTATATCATAAACATATACTGTAACTGACTCTGTATATTACCAATCACTTTGTGAAGTTATATTGTGCTTTTGAACCATGAAAATATTTCTTTCCATGCTGAACTGATGAACAGCTGGCTAAAGCTAAAACTTTCTGGTGACTTCAATTTAGAGATGCTGAGAAATGTAACTTTCCATAGATTTATGCACTTTTTTTTTACTTCTGACACTATCTTATGACAAAGCCAATGCTTGTCTTGTTTTTGTTTTAAATAGGTTTATATACATAAAATGCTAAACTGCGTTTGACTTCTGCAAGTCTCCAGAAGTATCTATCAACTGTTCCAGCAAGCAATAAACATTCCAACTTAGTCACATGACTAGTTCTCCGAAAGAGGAATGTCAATCCAATATTTGACTATACTTATCATCATCATCATGATCTTGATGCAAAATCAGTTTCCAAAAGCAAAAGAATACTGTACTTTATTCACTGTCACCCATTTCCTACTTGATTGATTTTATTTCAGTTTTTGTGTTGAAAACCTAAACACATCTTTATCCAACTTAGAGAAAGGCCTGTGATCAGAAAGTAAATTACTGGTTCTTTGGAATAATTTCCAGAGCACCCAAACAGAATGAAAGAATGGTTTGCATTTATATAGCGCCTTTCATGACTACCGGACATCCCAAAGCACTTTACAGCCAATTAAGTACTTTTGAACTGTACACAATGTTGTAATGTAGGAAACGCGGCAGCCAATTTGCGTGCAGAATGCTCCCACAAATAACAATGTGATCATGACCAGATAATGTTTTTTTTGTTATGTTGATTCAGGGATAAATATTGGCCAGAACACCGTGCATAACTACGCTGCTCTTCTTCGAAATAGTGCCATGGGATCTTTTACGTCCACCTGAGAGAGCAGACGGTGCCTCGGTTTAACGTTTTATCCGAAAGATAGTACCTTCGACAGTGCAGCACTGTGCTGGAGTGTCAACCTAGATTTTTGTGCTCAAGTCTCTGGAGTGGGACCTTTACTTAAATGGCCTTTACTTGAAATTATGCCATTCTAGTAAAATTGACACGTAGGTTACTTGTGCTCCTCAAACAAAGATGTTTGTCAAACATCATTTTCCTAAAGACTGTGCCCCTTCACAAAACCTGCAAGCAGAATGACTTCCCTGGGTGCCAATGGCTGACTTTGCCAGCTCCCACACCTTGGTCACTCCCTGTCCCTGACGCAATAATTGCATGCAGGTGACGTATAATGTTCATAAAGAACACTCTGTTGGCAGGTTCAGCACTCAATGTACTGTCAAAGGTAACGTGAGCACTTTCCTCGGACTTTAGTCAAAGATTCACCGTTAATATGACTAAAACGCCCTGTAACGCAAATAAACGAGTGGGACCAGAAACGCTGTAGACATAGCCTACGTGTTAAAACTTGTCTTAATTCATCATATAAATATTATATCAGATTTCCAGCACCTGCGGTATTTTTCTTTTGTATAAGTATATATTGTGTACATTTGATTCATTAAAGATTAAACCAATTGAACGTTGCTTGTTTTAGGTGCCAACATCGAGTTTTCGCCTTTGTATCGGACTGGCCGATTTGGGTTTAGTTGCTTTCACTTTGGATTCAGTGTGAGGTGAGATTGGACACAGGGAAGTTCACCCCGAACCTGCAGCCGGTTCCTCGATCGCCAGCTCAGTACAGGAGCAGCCCCAGAACATTGCACCACTTCAGTGAGTTACCAAACTTTCCGTGTCCCTGGAGGTAGGCGGCGGACCTTTGCTTCTCCAGCTGCTGATGTGGTAGATCGTGTTGAAGGATTTATCCACATTAACTGCACCCAGTAATTATCACAATTCCGAGTTTTCCTTTTCAGAAAGACAGCGTTTTCTGTTAACGCTTTTCGGGCAATCTGGTGTGCAGCGTTCAGACAAAATGGCAGTAGCATTTCCAGACGGTAGATCGACTCTAATCGTGAGTTGGCAGAAAAACGTTCCCTTCCGAGTGATGAAGGTGCTACTTTCCGATCACTTCGACGATCTGGCGCAGGAGTTCCGCACCGACTGCGAGCTGCGTAGACTTGGCGACCAGCAAATTCTGGTTATCCTGACAAAGACAAAAAGAGAAGGTGAATGTTGGTCTTTTCATCTCGAGTTGTATCATTTCATCTATTTGCAAGATCAGGATGAAATCCGAGAATGAACATTGTATCTATTAGAAAGACAGATGTGTCTAACAATCAATAGCTTTAAAAGCTTCATTTAGTTGGCTTGTTTTTTGAAGGAGAGCTTTACTCTTTTTTTGGTGGCTTCTAGTTTTTTTTTCTCCTTCCACTTTTCTTGACTGTTGTGTATTTACATTTTTCCATCCAGGAGAGAAGAGAATGGGAATGGAAGCGTTGCCACCCACCTGCTACGGAAACTAGTTTGTGTTTTGAGTAAACTGCCCAGAAATTTCTAAAATGTAAATCTATCCAAAAGACAGAGTTAAAAATAAATTATTTTTTCTTTCCCTGAATTCCAACAATAATCCCACCTTCTATTCCAGTCCGGCTCCTAGTTTCAGAGTTTTATTTATGCTTGTTCATTTCTCTCAGGACCTTGCATTCGGGATAAGGGGTCGGCCATTTAGGACTGAGTTGAACAAGCATTTCTTCACAAGGTCATGAATCTTTGGAATTCTCTACCACAGACGGCTGTGGATGTTCAGTCGTTGAGTATATTCAAGGCAGAGATTGCTAGATTTTTGGGCTCTCGGTGACTCAAGAGATATGGGGGTAGGGTGGGAAAATGGAGATGAGGTCGAAGATCTTATTGAGTGGCGGAGCAGGCTCGAGGTGTTGTATGGCCTACTCCTTCTATTTCTTATGTTCTTATTAAGAAGGGTCCATATTGCAAATTGTAGAAGGGATCAACTGATTAACAATATTTCTGGTTAACATTATTCTATAGACTTTTTTGAAAAAGTCTTCAACTTTGTTGCTGTTCTCCAAATAATGCTAATAACATCATCATAGGCAGTCCCTCAAAATCGAGGAAGACTTGCTTCCACTCTAAAAGTGAGTTCTTAGGTGACTGAACAGTCCAATACGGGAATTATAGTCTCTGTCACAGGTGGGACAGACAGTCGTTGAAGGAAAGGGTGGATGGGGAGTCTGGTTTGCCACACACTCTTTCCGCTGCCTGCGCTTGCTTTCCGCATGCTCTCGGCGACGAGACTCGAGGTGCTCGGTGCCCTCCCGGATGCTCTTCCTCCAATTAGGGCGGTCTTTAACCAGGGATTCCCAGGTGTCAGTGGGGATGTTGCATTTTATCAAGGAGGCTTTGAGGGTGTCCTTGAAACGTTTCCTCTGCCCACCTGGGGCTCGCTTGCCATGTGGGAATTCCGAGTAGAGCGCTTGCTTTGGGAGTCTGTGTCAGGAATGCGAACAATGTAGTATGCTTAATGGAGCTGGTCGAGTGTGGTCAGTACTTCGATGCTGGGGATGTTGGCCTGATCGAGGACACTAACATTGGTGCGTCTGTCCTCCCAGGGGATTTGCAGGATTATATTTCCAAATAATACTAATAACAGAACAATAATGAAAGATTTTATCTTCTGCCTAGTGTTAAACAGTATTGCTGCGATCAGATATGTCACATATAAAAATGAAGACATTGAACTTCACATTAAAATCCTAGCTGATGAATTTTCTACTTTGGATTCAGTTGAAGAAACAAAAAAGGTAAAGTTTATTGTCGAATAAATTTTGCTTTAATTTAAAGTCATTTTAGTTTAGAAAAGTATAACTTTTGATGGTTCCACTCATAGTTCTTTCTCACTTAATGACAATCTTAGCTTCAACATCTCCTCACATTTCAAATGGAACACTCACATCTCTTCCGCTGCTAAAGCTGCTTCCAAGAACCTCCATACAGAGTTCTGCATCTTGAAAAGTTAGGAGAGCACAAATGGGAATGGCTACTTCTCATCATTTTAATAAAACTGCACTACATTGATAAAGTGGTCACACTGTACTGGAGTATAATCCACACAGTTCCAACCTGAGTTTTATGAGATGGGCTCTTGTTGGGGGCTTAACATCGCAGGCACTTAAATGAGTTCCAGAATCAGACTTTGACTTAACTTTAGAGTTGTATTGCTACTTTTATGTTGATGTACAGTTGAATCTATTTCACATCAATGTGAAAGTGGCAGTACAAGTGTAATCGGAGACTTGAACTTATTGTCATAATCCAAGGAGACTCTTTTCACACTTGTTTCACATTTCTGGATAGGACACAAGAAAAACCTTGCATTTTGAGAGGCAATCCTTTTAGACTCAACTGCCCTCTCTTGCAACACTGGCTGGGAATATGCGGTCAGTGGCGAAACAATGCCATTTGCTGCTGCCCTTAAAGAAAGCTGCCCACAAAGATCTAGAGATCACTGTGATGCGAATTTCACTTCTCTCAACATTAGTTTGAATCTGGTGCCAAATCAAGCAAATCTCCAGTGTCCCGCAACAGTGATGTCATCAAGCAGGCTAAGCAGCCAATCATATTGAAGAATTCTCGCATGCAGCAAACCAGGAAGTAAAATGCACAGATTATAATTTACTTTTTATAAATTTTACAGAGAGCGAAAAAATGATTGGTATTTACACATAGGATTAAGTTAGAAGCTGAAATATAAACAAACTTAAAAAACTAATAATTTTACATTAAAACCATGTAATTCTTATCATCATGTAAAAATTTGACATTCTACAAATATAAAATTAGATTTTCAGGGCCAGAATGGTTGTTCAGCAGTTAATCTGCCGTTAAAAAGCCCTGTTGCACTTCTTTCAACAAGGCATAACTTTTTCAGGGTATTTCATAGCGATATTCCAGCGTAATAAGGGAAGTTTTTGTCAGGAATTACATTTCAGTGTGATTTGAATTGATTGCAGGCTCCAGGGAGCTCTACAGCCCAGCCTATGAAGAAGCGTAGAATCACCAACAGCAACATCTGGACTTCCATGATTATCTGCGCATGCGCTGACTCCAAAGTTGCTGTTATCTTCAGAGGAGTAATGATGGCGAATGCTGACAGTTTCGCTGTCATTACCATTGCAAAATCTGAAAGAAAAGAAAGACTTGCATTTATATAGCACCTTTCACAACAACCAGACATCTCAAAGCTCTTTATAGTCAATGAAGTACTTTTGGAATGTGGGAAATGCGGCAGCCAATTTGTGCATAGCAAGCTCCCACAGACAGCAATGTGATAATGACCAGATAATCTGTTTTGTTACATTGATTGAGGGATAAGTATTGGCCAGGACACCAGGAGTAACTTCCTGCTCTTCTTCGGAATGGTGCCATAGGCTCTTTTATGTCCACCTGAGAGAGCTGACGGGATCTCAATTTAACATCTCGTGTGAAAGACGGCACCTCTGACGGCACTCCCTCAGCACTGCACTGGAGTGTCAGCCTAGATTTATATACTCAAGTCTCTGGAGCAGGACTTGAACTCACAACCTTCTGACTCAGAGCCCGAATGTATAATTTGGAGCATGTACACCGAATTTATAGACAAAGAGATCTGTGAAAGGTGAACTTGCTGCAAGGAAGCAGTTTATAAAAGGGAGGAAATGCACGCCTGCTGTAAGCAAGTAATTGTCATTCACTTTTGCAGCTCCCATAACATTGAGATTTATTATTGAGTTGGGTATGCATTGACTTGAGATTGAGAGAGTGAATGCAAGCAGACAGATAGGATCATACAGCACAGAAAGGGGTCATTCAGCCCATCATGTCCATGCCAGTTTTTTGAAAATGATTAACAATTTTTGCTTTATGAATAATATGGATGGCAGATGATTGAAAGCCCTGAGTACAAATGAAGAAATAGCAATCAGTGGCCAGAACCACTGTTGTTACGGGAACTCCAAAAATGTGGGACTTTTAAAAGCTGAGTATATATTTATAATATTTTTCTGAAAATACTTTGTAGGATATTTTGAAATAGAATCCATTTCTCATTTCCCTGATGCACTGACAATGAATGAAGGAGATAATGTTCATTTATACTGTGATTTTATAGCTACAATCATCCTCTATCTGTTGTGCAATTGACCCCAGACAGACTCATCCAAAGATACGATCAAAGCAAAATTTGTAGAAAAATGTTTTGGGATAAAGTGAAGAGTTACACCCGACTAAATGTCAACCCGACATTGACCAACCATCTTTATGCAACAAATATTAAACAACCTGGTGACCTGGTGTTCATTGCATGGTGTGGGGAAGGGAAGGTTAGCTGCACAACTATGGTCAATTATTCTCTGCCATTCCCTTGTTCCTCCAAAGCTCCAAATACACTCTATGCACAAATTGGCTGCCGCAATTCTCACATTCCAAAAGTACTTCATTGGCTGTAGAGAGCTTTGAGACGTCTGGTTGTTGTGAAAGGTACTATAATAGTACCGTTACTTCATGAGGAAATGGCAGTAATTACTCTGAGATGTATGGATGGAGAAGACCTTGTAATGACCTACTCTCTGTTCTGCCCCCAACGCTTACCTGCTGAAGGTTCCGTTTTCAGATCTTCAGTGGGACATCTTGTTGGATTGTTATTGACTTGCCTTGCTCTTCTGGTGTGGCACTGTGCCCAATGTAGCCAGGATTCTCTGCCCTCACACTGGTGGGGTCCCTCTTGACAGCAGGAATTCTGCATAATGATCCCCACCCCAGGAAAATGGATTGATTTTGGGTGGATATGGAGGGGTGAACAGAAATCCACGAAGGGGAGAACCGCCCCAATATCTCCTTTGGTAACTCCTTCTTTCTCAAGACCTAAACTTATGAAATATCTAAAGCTAATGCCTATTCTAAGTATCTTTTTGTTGAAATTATTTTATTTTAAAAGTAGGTTTATTATCCAACATTTTTCTCATTCTTATTTTCATTACTAGGTTACTGAGAGTGATGATGGGCATGAAATTAGTAAGTGTTTCCCGGTTTCAAGAGATGGAACTTAGAAATGGTGCTTCTCTTTTTAAGCTCTGAAAGTAGTTCTTACATGGTATTATTTGTAAGAAGTAACTCAACCAGTTCAAATACCTTCTGGCAAAATCAAACAGACTTGATTTCAAAGTTTGATTTATTTAAAAGGTTAGGGAAGATAAGGCCGAAATTCAGCGTCCGAGTAAGGCCTGTTACTGCTGTTTTGCGGCAGCCATGTGGCGGAATCGATGCAGTCGATGGGCCGCCCCGACCCAAATTTAGCTCAAGGATTTTTCAAACTGTCCCCACTTCCGCCCCGCTGCTGCCGACCGCTGCAAGCGTGTCATTAAAACACGCACCACTGCTCTCCCGCACCTCCAGGATACTCCAACCCCAATTCAACTCAAAAAATTGCCGATCCGCTACGCAGTGCCCCCGACATCTTTCTCTGTCAGTGTACCTTCTCCTGACTGTGTGCAGCCCGGCAGCGGCGTGGCCCTTCACGCGGAGGATGCACTGCCACGGATGCTATGTTTTTATTTTTGCCTGCCGACTTCGCAATCGGCCGGCAAATTATTGCCCCGGGTTTGGCCGGGCCGCCAACAGGCAGCCTGTCACCCCCTCTTGGGTGCCAGGCTGCTGGCCCAGCCGAAACCCTCCCTGGCGGCCCAGTGACTGAAACTAAAAAATCACCGATTCTCTCCCCTTTAACGGAGGGGAGAGAGTGTGGTGACGCAGATACGCAATGACATCACTACCACTCCGCCCCAACTTCTGCCCCTCAGCATGACTTACCGTCACACTTCTGCCCCCATTATGACCGACTTATGTTAAATCCAAGGAAGAGGCATATAAATTGGCCAGGAAAAGCAGCAAACCTGAGGACTGGGAGAAATTTAGGATTCAGCAGAGGAGGACTAAGGGTTTAATTAGGAAGGGGAAAATAGAGTATGAGAGTAAGCTTGCAGGGAACATAAAAACTGACTGCAAAAGCTTCTATAGATATGTGAAGAGAAAAAGATTAGTGAAGACTAATGTAGGCCCCTTGCAATCAGAATCAGGTGAATTCATAATGGGGAACAAGGAAATGGCAGACCAGATGAACATATACTTACGGATCTGTCTTCACTAAGGAAGACACGAATAACCTCCCGAAAGTACAAGACGACCGAGGGCCTAGCGAGAAGGGGGAATGGAGGGAAATCCTTATTAATCAGGAAATTGTGTTGGGGAAATTGAAGGGACTGAAGACTGATAAATCCCCAGGGCCTGATAGTCTGCATCCCAGAGTACTTAAGGAAGTGGCCTTAGAAATAGTTGATGCATTGGTGGTCATTTTCCAACATTCCATGGACTTAAGATCAGTTCCTATGGATTGGAGGGTAGCTAATGTAACACCACTTTTTAAAAAAGGAGGGAGAGAGAAAATAGGGAATTATAGACCGGTTTGCCTGACATCGGTGGTGGGGAAAATGCTGGAATCAATTATTAAAGATGAAATAGCAGTGCATTTGGAAAGCAGTGACAGGATCGGTCCAAGTTAGCATGGATTTATGAAAGGGAAATCATGCTTGACAAATCTTCTATAATTTTTTGAGGATGTAACTAGTAGAGTGGACAAGGGAGAACCAGTGGATGTGGTGTATTTGGACTTTCAAAAGGCTTTTGATAAGGTCCCACACAAGAGATTAGTTTGCAAAATTAAGGCACATGGTATTGGGGATAATGTATTGACGTGGATAGAGAAATGGTTGGCAGACAGGAAGCAAAGAGTGGGAATAAACGGGTCCTTTTCAGAATGGCAGGCAGTGACTAGTGGGGTGCCATGTGGTTCAGTGCTGGGACCCCAGCTATTTACAATATGCATTAATGAATTCGACAAAGGAATTGAATATAATATCTCCAAGTTTGCAGATGACCTTAAGCTGGGTGGCAGGGCGAGCTGCAAGGAAGATGCTAAGAGGCTGCAGGGGGACTTGGACAGGTTAGGTGAATGGGCACATGCATGGCAGATGCAGTATAATGTGGATAAATGTGAGGTTATCCACTTTGGTGGCAAAAACAGGAAGGCAGATTATTATCTGAATGGTGATAGATTAGCAAAAGGGGAGGTGCAAGGAGACCTAGGTGTCATGGTACATCAGTCATTGAAAGTAGGCATACATGTATAGCAGGCAGTAAAGAAAGCAAATGGCATGCTGGGGATAGCGAGGGGATTTTTGTATAGGAGCAGGGAGGTCTTACTGCAGTTGTACAGGGCCTTGGTGAGACCACACCTTGAGTATTGTGTGCAGTTTTGGTCTCCTAATCTGAGGAAGGACGTGCTTGCAATTGAGGGAGTGCAGAGAAGGTTCACCAGACTGATTCATAGAAACATAGAAAATAGGTGCAGGAGTAGGCCATTCGGCCCTTCTAGCCTGCACCGCCATTCAATGAGTTCATGGCTGAACATTCAACTTCAGTACCCCATTCCTGCTTTCTCGTCATACCCCTTGATCCCCCTAGCAGTAAGGACCTCATCTAACTCCTTTTTGAATATATTTAGTGAATTGGCCTCAACAACTTTCTGTGGTAGAGAATTCCACAGGTTCACCACTCTCTGGGTGAAGAAGTTCCTCCGCATCTCGGTCCGAAATGGCTTACCCCTTATCCTTAGACTGTGACCCCTGGTTCTGGACTTCCCCAACATTGGGAACATTCTTCCTGCATCTAACCTGTCTAAACCCATCAGAATTTTAAATGTTTCTATGAGGTCCCCTCTCATTCTTCTGAACTCCAGTGAATACAAGCCCAGTTGATCCAGTCTTTCTTGATAGGTCAGTCCCGCCATCCCGGGAATCAGTCTGGTGAACCTTCGCTGCACTCCCTCAATAGCAAGAATGTCCTTCCTCAGGTTAGGAGACCAAAACTGTACACAATACTCCAGGTGTGGCCTCACCAATGCCCTGTACAACTGTAGCAACACCTCCCTGCCCCTGTACTCAAATCCCCTTGCTATGAAGGCCAACATGCCATTTGCTTTCTTAACCGCCTGCTGCACCTGCATGCCAACCTTCAATGACTGATGTACCATGACACCCAGGTCTCTTTGCACCTCCCCTTTTCCTAATCTGTCACCATTCAGATAATAGTCTGTCTCTCTGTTTTTACCACCAAAGTGGATAACCTCACATTTATCCACATTATACTTCATCTGCCATGCATTTGCCCACTCACCTAACCTATCCAAGTCGCTCTGCAGCCTCACAGCATCCTCCTCCCGGGATGGCAGGATTGACATATGAGTAAAGACTGGATCGGCTAGGCTTATACTCACTGGAACTTAGAAGAATGAGAGGGGATCTCATAGAAACGTATACAATTCTGACGAGACTGGACAGATGCAGGAAGAATGTTCCCGATGTTGGGGAAGTCCAGAACCAGGAGACACAGTCTAAGGATAAGGGGTAAGCCATGTAGGACCGGGATGAGGAGAAACCTTTTCACCCAGAGAGTTGTGAACCTGTGGAATTCTCTGCCACAGAAAGTTGTGGAGTCCAGTTCGTTGGGCAGATTCAAAATTGAGTTGGATGTGGCCGTTACGGCTAAAGGGATCAGGGGCTATGGAGAGAAGGCAGGGGTGGGGTACTGAGGTGAATGATCAGCCATGATCATATTGAATGGCAGTGCAGGCTCGAAGGGCCGAATGGCCTGCTCCTGCACCTATTTTCTGTGTTTCTATGTTTCTATGACTTCCGGTCCGACGTCAAAACAAGTTCAAAGTCCCAAAAATCGATCGAAAGGCCGCCTCATCACTACCGGCGAAAAAAACAGGTAAAAAATCGTTGGTGCGCCAGCTTTCTGGCGTGCCTGAATTTCGACAACTCTTATTGGTAAGTGATTTTGTTATTACATTGAAAGAAATCCATTTGCTGGGAGTCTTCTGTAGAATAATGCTATTTCAGGCAGTGGAGTAGATTAAATATGCTGGATTGTTGTAAAGCAAGGAAATTCCCTTTGTCTATTTGTTAGGAATTATTATTGGCAGTTTGTTCTGTCTCCTTGGAAACTAATCACAAACCAGTTGTTGCATTTTTCTAGTCTTCGCTACATATCAACATCAGTAATAATAAGTTTTCTAATTTGTGGTTGTCTTTGCTATTACTTCTGCAATGGTTGATCATGACTAATTTCTGTTATTGGTGCTGTGTGTTTCTATATTCCATGGGTTGTAATCGAACAGAAGACCTTGACACATTTGTGGAAGACCAAGAGATTTTACAGGGAATGGAAATGGATGAGCAGCACCTGTTGAAAAAGAAAGGTAAGGTTAACGTTTCGGGTCAATGACCTTTTATCAGAACCCAAATAAAAAGTATTGGGGGTAAAATTGCGGTCGGAGGCTTCCTTTTACGAACCCCTCCGACCCCCAAAAAATCAACGAAAGTACCTGGTGGTCCCGGAGGAACATAGGATCCCGGCCGGAGGCCTAGTTTCACTGCACAGCGCATGGGAAGGTGTCTTTCAGGTACGTACATACATGCTGGAGTCACGTGGGTCTGGACCACCAATCACTATGCAGTATTCTCATTGATAAAAATGGGAACTCTGTACGGACTCCCATTACTATCAATGAGAATAATCCCCTAAAACACCGAAACACAGCATAATAAATAAACAAAATATCTCACATATTTAAAATAAATTGTAATTAAATGTTTTACAAAAAAAAATTTGGAATTTTTAAAATATATTTTAATAGGGTTATAAATAAACTTGCCTTAGTGGACAGGGTTTTTAATATAAAATGAGTTTTTAAATTTAATTTTTATATATTTTTTAAGTGTTACACTGGTAAAAGTAAGCTATGTGCCTGTTTTTATCAAGCGTAAAAATTTGAAGGACATTCGCTGGGCATGAGTTGGGCAAATAGCCCAATGTCTCCCGTGCGAAAGTTCTTCTCCCGGTGATGTGGAGGATCTGTCTTGAGAAATGTTGACAGATCGGAAAAGTCGGTTCTCAGCGCACAAGTTTGGCGCCCCGAAAGCTGGCTTTTGCGAGGCCTCGCTGGGTCCGTGCGCACTTCACACAGACCTGGCGAGACCGGCAATTTCAGCACAGTGTCTTACATTAATAAAATGATGTTTTTTATGAAAAATATATATTTTTTGCTGTGTTACAGTACTGTTATATGTTATATGTCTCATTACCCCCATCCAGCCCCACCTCATTCACCTTACCCCAGACCCCATAACACTCTGTAGTTCCTCATCCATCTCCCCCTGCCCTTCCTAAGCTCATCGTGTTAAGTCTTGGATAAAGAGTCAGACTAGATACTGCAAGCTCAAAGTAAGTGTGACCGTAGTCCTTTATTACAGATCTCAGAGTGCCCCTCCAGCCTGTGAGGCCTCCTTATATACAGGTGCTCCCAAGGGATTGTAGGATCCCTTGGGACTCCAGAGGATAAGTTCTCTGGTGGTTAGACATGGTAATTACAGGTTTACATACATAACACATCGCTTCCATGAGACTCAACTCTTATTTCCTCAATCCCTTCTCAACCAAATTCCTGATCTTCCTTAGCCCCGACACGTTCCAATATTGTCATTGCCTCCATTTGCTCAAGCATCATCTCTTTCCCTTTCAAAACCACTGTCATTATTCCTGTCTTCAAAACCTCACCCTCTATCCATCCATTATTTCCAACTACTACCCATCTCAAACCTCCTTTTGCTCTATAAGGTCCTTGAATGTCTTTTCACCTTAAGACGTTGTGTCTACCTCTCTAAAAGTTCCTTCTTTAAACCCTTCCACTCTGGTTTCACTCTGCACTGCTCTACTCAACTCACAGCACCAAATCTGTCCTGTTCCAAGTGATAAAAGACATCCTCTGTGACTGCAACTGTAATGTGTTATCCCTTCTTGTCCTCCATACCCTTTGACATGGGTAACCATACTCCACCATCAACATTCCTGTTGTCCAACTCTGAGACTCCTTTTGGATGAATCCACTCCTAGATCTCCCAACATAGCCAGTGGATCTTACATTACCTTCTCTTCTTCCCACAACATCACTTCCAGTGTTCCCAAAGATCTAGCCTTGGTGGTTTTGCTATTCCTCATCTACATGGTGCCCTTTGGTGACATCAGCTTCCATACATATATGCCTGAAACCCAGCTCTAATTCTCCATCACTTCCCTGTGCTGTCAGTCTGCCTGTCTGACACAAAAGTTGTGGATGAGTCAAAGTTTCCTCGAGTTGTACATAGAGAAAACCCAAATACTCAGTTTTTAGCTTCCTCCATAAACTCTTCCCACTAATTCCACCCCCCTTTCTGTCCCTTCCACTTAATCAGTATCAGAGTATTCACAATGTGGCATTTGACTATAACAAATCCTATCCATCAGCAAGACAGCTCACTTCCAGTTCTGTTGCATCATCTGTCTTTGTTCCTACTTCACTGCCACTGCTGCAAATCCATGTTCACACTTTTGTCACATCTAGACTTTAGTTCTCCAATGTCCTCTTTGCCAGCTTCCCATCCTCCCTATTAATAAACTCTAACTCATTCAAAACGCATTTGTCTGCATGCTGCACTAAGCCCCATACATACTCATCACCATTGTCCTGACTGATCTACATTGGCTTCCTATCCCCAGATGCATTGAATTTTAAATCTTTATCCCCTTCAAACCTCTATATGGTCTCACCCCACCATATATTTGCAAGCTTCTCCAGCTTTATAACCCTTTTTCTGATTTTGCCCTTTGATTCATCCATCTTTCCCTTTGTCGCACAGTTAGCAGCAGATCCTTCAGTTGCCCTGCTCTCTTCAGCTGCCTCCCTAAACCCTTTTCCCTTTCTACTTCCCTTCCTGCCTTGAGAAAAGCTTCTTAAAAACCCATTTCTTCAACCATTCACCTCCTCACTATCCATCAAATGCTCGATATCAATTCCTTTTTTTTAATTACTTTTTATTCTGTATAGTGCCATGGAATATTTTTTTACTTTAAAAGTCCTATATAAATGCAAGTTTTTGGTCCCCAATAGCTTTACTGCATATCAGGATTACTGTGACCATTACAATGTCTGCTCATTTTCAGAGCAAGTCAGCTATGACAGATCTGTCCATTTTCAGGGCTTAAGAATGTCTGATATTAACCATCACAATGCTTGTTTTTCTGAAATTATTTTCTGTAGTCACTGGCTGAGAGCAGACTCCACAAGGTAGTTGAGCAAATCCACATCTTTGGCTACTAGGTGGATGCTGCTATAAACAGACTTTATTGTTTTATCGTTCTTGGGTTCTCAATATTGTTGGCAAGACTGGCATATATTGCCCATCCCCAGTTGTCCTTGAGAAGATACGAGTAGGCTTTTTTCTTTAACTGCTGCAGTCTGTGTGATGAATGCGCTCCCACAATGCTGTTATAACAGGAGTTCCAGGATTTTTGAACCAGCGACGATGAAGGAACAGTGATATATGTCCATGTTAAGTATCTGCTGACCTTGTAATCAGTGGTGTTCCAGAAATATCATCACATTTTCAACATGAGTAATTATAGAAGTAAATCTCGAGTCTTTTTACCCCAAAAGTGTAATTCCACTTCTACAATGGCAAACCAAGAGGTAGCTCAGTTACAGTAACACGAGAACTGAATGATTACATGTTTTTTTTATTGCCTCTTTTCTCCAGCCCATCTCCTGAAGGTGTTGGCTCCTTGCAGAGGCATGTTCCACTGGTAGTTGCAGCCCCGACCTGGCTTGCCGCAGTGGCTGTTCTTCATATGTGAGCCTAGACAATGAGTTATCATTCGGTTGTTTGACTCATTCAAGATTCACAGTTTTTCCTAACATCAACACAGGCACAATCCAGTATGAGAAGCTGGATACTTATTGGAAACAGGAAACCAAGTTTTTTTTTTTAACCTCCCACTGCCCAGGGGAAATGAGGTCTTTATAAACCTCCAACTTGTGACCTAGCTGACATTATCAGATTCAGCACATTGAGAGAACCTGGAACCTCCGTGGTCCACGTGGCCTATTGACTTACTGAGCCACCAAGGAACTCAATTTGGTTTCCATTTGTCACTAGAAATAAGGAAAATAGGAAAGAGTTAAAAAGAAACTCACCATTCCTTGGGGCCGAAATTGATCGTTGTTCCACCCGCATCCACTGAGGTCCTGCCACAAATGTCGGTTTTCTGGGCGATTTCCCCGGAACCACCCATTTTCCGTCCAAGGTTCCGGCAGAAGATTGGTAGGGAAGAGTTCCGCCGACATCAGATCGTGCCGCCCGCCCATGCCGGATGTTGGAAAAGTGCCATTTTCATCAGTTATGCTGGCCTCCAGTCAACCTGCCGCCCGCCAGAAGGACTGCTCGGGAAAAGCAGATCTGACCTGGACGGCATTTGGCCAACAGTGAGATCGGGTGGGAGGGAGGGAGAGATGGACGGTATTCGGGCAGCAGTGAGATCGGGTGGGAGGGAGGGAGATGTGGACAGCAGTCGGGCAGCACAGAGAACGGGAGGCTGGGAGTGCTGGAGGCCATCACTTCATGGCAGCCAGTCGGATGCTGCACCATACTGGAAAAAAGTTAGGTGCATGTTGCATTACTTTATTGCTGATGGTAATGTTTAAAATGTATGTCATAAAAGTGACTGAAATGTATCTAAGCTGATGGAGGCTTTTTTGTTGGACCTTGCTGAAAGTCCTTCATTGAGAAGCCCAATGGTGAAGGGAAAATTATTATGAGTAACTGAAAAGTGTTCAGCATCTCACATTTTGTAAATCCAAACTGATTCATTAATTGTCTCACACAATGTCCTGCAATGTAACTGGTGACCATGTCATCTTAGGGGTGGCACTCCTCCGTGTTTGGCCTAGAAAAAATAGGGTTTAAGTGCAAGCCTTAAGGTCTGCCCTGCAAGTAGGTAAACTGTGAGTAATTGAATGGCAGGCTTCCTGCATTGGTGACCCTTCCTTGTCATCATGTGATGACCTGATGACAGGACCCATTATACACGGCAGTCAGATGTGGATGGGAAGATATTCCTGATGAAGCAGATGACCCGAGGGACAGATGTGTGTTTCTCACAACGCACCACACATGATGTTAAAATGACACACGCATCAACAGAGGGTCAGCAATGTGCGTGTATTTACAAGTGCACAATAACAAAGGTTACATAAGACTATTACATTTACATAAATTTACAGGAGCAACACCCACCCCTTTACTCGGCACCACCACTTCTCTTACCCCCTCCCCTTGCAGCAATGCCCGATGTCCACTTCCTCCCCATGCCTGCACGACGGCGTGGCGCTCCCCTGCCCATCACTGCCTCTGGTTGAGGAGGTTGTGCAGAAGGGCAGCGGGATGTCTGCAGTATGTGTCTTGGTGAAAAGGTAGGGCGTGGGACCGAAGGCGCAGGGATCTCCTGCTCCTCTGGATGTGTCTGCCTTGAGGGTGTGGGGTCGGGGGCTTTCACTACGCATGCAGAAGCCATCTCTTGCCTCATGGCCTCAATGCTTTCCGTTGTGTGCACTAGGACTGTAATGAGCCGGTCCATCCTCTGATCATACTGCTGAGTAAAGGAGACGATCCCAGCCATGGTCTGCAGCATGTCGCGACCTATCTCCACGCCCATGCTTGATAGCTGCATCATCTGGTTGAGTACAGAGAGCCGTGATGCATCTGCGGGTGATTGCTTGCTGCTGTTGGGTGCTGACACCTTGCTTCCCTTCGAGTCACGGCCTCTGCGCTTGGTTCAGCTTGCGTCTGTGGAGTCTGTTGGAAAGCCCAGGAAATCGGAGTCCGACGCCGAGGTTCTGCGGACACTTGGCTCACATGGCAGGAGGCTGATGTCAGCCGCTTCCGGCTCCTCTAGTTCAAGGGGCAGAAAGATGGGCCCTTCTCCCTCATTTCTCTCCTGTTCTTCCTGGCCCTGGATGGCGGAGGTGGCAACAGTGGAAATGGGTGATCTGGCAGTGGGGGGGGCGGGAGGGGAGGGGGGGGGTTGCAGGAAGGATACGGTGTCTTCGGTTGTGGAGAACATCGAGGTGGGAATTGTTGGGGTTCTGACGGCTTCTGTGAAGGCCAGAAGTCGATGGTCTCTCTAGATCCGTGCTGTCCGACTCAGGATCTACAAGTAGAGGACAACATTTCAGTCTGTGGGGAGGACGGGGGTGGGGGGCGCGGAGGTGGTGGTCAAGCTGAGATGTGAGCCATTCCATCCCACATTATGCCATCAAGGAGTTTCATCTGTACATGTCCATAGCAACAATGGGCGACAAAGTGTGTGTTCAACTGTGAGTGCCTTAACATTGCATGTACTTTCATGCATGAGCATTGCTGACACCAGAGATGGGTATAACCTCACCACACGGCAGCAGCGGATCTGCATCAATGTTTGTGGTTGCACGGCGGCGGTCACCCACCAATGCCACGCACGCTCCTCCAGCCTGGTCAATTCGACCACCTCTTCTGGGCCCCCTCCGGTTGCACTCAGGCTTGCTTGGTTGGCTGCTTGCTTTTTCTGCTCAAAGAAGCGATGCAGCCTTCAGCCCCTTTGCTGATGCCTCCCACACACACTCCCCCCCACACACACACACATCTGGCGCACAACGTTTTTGGCCTTGGAGAGGAGGAGGCGAATAAATTTGTACTCACTCTAGCTAACGCCAGCAAATCGTTCTAATGTTTGCGGCATTGGTCCCCATCCTGCTCAATGTTGCCCATTGCAGTCATCATCTCACCGATGTCCATCCAAAGACGTCGGTATTGGGCTGGTGGAGGCTTGTCACGCCCGTCCCGGGTGAGTTTGTTGTACCTGCGCTCCACCTCTGTCACTAGCTCCTCCAACTCCTGTTCATTAAACCACAGAGCTCTGGGCCTGGTTTTGGCCGTCTTCATTGAATGATGAGAGGAACGGCTGCTGAAGAGTTTGTGGGTTCAAATTTCTCACACTGCCCCCTCTGAAATTCAGAATGCCCCCTCTCCAATGCCACCTCTCTGCTCTCTCACCTCCAAATCTGTCCTTTGTAATGCCACCTCTCTGCTCTCTAACCTCGAACTCTCTCCCCTCTCACACTCACACTTGAAATAAAATGCTCTCCTTTATGCGCAATTTCCCAATCAGCCTCCAAAGGTCACGAAAGGACTACATGTCGGATCAAGAAAACTACAAAAAAAACGAAACCCGAAAACTCGTGCATGCGCAGTGGAGGCCCTCCGAAGATCCCCGAGTGGAGAGGCCTCCGACTGACACACAGTAGTGACGTCAGCCGCCGAGTACCGCTTCCGCCCGCTCCTGGCTGCCAACTGCTGGCGATTGCCGCTCCCGCTGCCACCCACTCAACGGAGTCGAAAATGGCACCCGACGGAACCCGGCGGCAGCGGGTGGCAAAAACGGACCTCCTGCCCAGGGGGCCACTGAGAAATGGACGGGCCGGAGCCGGGACCAAATTCGGGCCCCTTGTATTTTCAAAAGTCAGAGATGGAGGTTATGAATTTTGATTTTGCTTTCCCGCCACCATTATACATTGTAATGGTGAAATTGGTTATGGATTTAAATGGGGCAGCTGCCAACCTGATTGTTCCAAACCTCTGTCTGACTTATTGCACTTACTTGTACTGTCATTCATTCCTTGTTATCTATTCAAATTAGTGGGAGGGGGAGAAGCAAATAAGAAAAAGCGTAAAGCTCTGAATTTATCGAAGTTGATAGTACAAATGCTGTACAATAAATCTGGTGTAACAATAGTGGCAAGTGGATGGAAGTCTTTCTTTTTCATCAAGTGCACCTTTAGTTATTTCTGTGTTTTTGTTTTCCTTCTTTACTATTTTACCCATCCTTTACTATTTTACCCTCCCAATAAGTTTCTGCCAGTTGTCCCCATTTCTATTATTGCTTCCCCACCTTTATATTCTCTTTTCCTCTTTCTTTAGTTCTTCTAGCAGATTTCTGTCTATTTTAAACTGACTGGCCACTGAAACTTCAGCTGGGGGTTGAGGCAAATATGTACAGTGGTCTCCTCTCTTTGATGTGGTCTCCTCCCGAGTAAAATTGCACCTCCAACAGAAAGCAATGTTACACTGCTACTAAGACGTAGTCCCTTTTTGCTGCTGTTCTCCATCTTCTCTTGAAGGTGCTGACCCTTGCAGGGGTACAGTTTAATTGCACGGACAGTGTTCTGCTTCATACCTGGCAATTAGTTTGACTTCAGTTTTAAAGGTGAGCCAATAAATTGAGCTGAAACTTTCAGTCCTTCAAATGTGCTGAGTTCAGGAGCAGAAGTGAACTCTCATGTTGCGGACCCCAGTAGTGATGATGGCGGGACCGGTGATTGCCCCTGCATGATTTTTGCTGATCCTCACCTCCATGTGGCTCCTACCTGGAGATGTGGAGCCATGATTCCCACTGGGCTCTGGATGAGCTGCATACATACAGACACCCATGATATCTGCTCATCAGCAGCTTTTTTGGCTCTGTGAGATTGACACATAACGCACAGTGACTGGATTGGTACAATGTTTCAGTGCATGTGCAAACAAGATAAGTCACTTTACTTTATAAGGCAACTTCAGCCAGAGGCAGAAACGTTGTTCTAGGAACTGCCGCACAAATCGAACCAATGGGGTTGAAAAAGTTGATCATCTGCTGCTAACGTGGCAGCTTTGTTTACATAAGAACATAAGAAATAGGAGCAGGAGTAGGCCAGTTGGCCCCTCGAGCCTGCTCCGTCATTCAATAAGATCATGGCTGATCTGATCTTGGCCTCAACTCCACTTCTCTGCCCGCTCCCCATAACCCTTGACTCCCTTATCGTTCAAAAATCTATATCTCCACCTTAAATATATCCAATGACCCAGCCTCCACAACTCTCTGGGCTAGAGAAATCCAAAGATTCAAGACCCTCTGAGAGAAAAAATTCCTCCTCATCTCAGTTTTAAATGGGTGACCCCTTATTCTGAAATGATAATCCCTAGTTCTAGATTCCCCCAAGAGGGAAAACATCCTCTCTGCATCTGCCCTGTCAAGCCCCCTCAGAATTTTATATGATTCAATAAGATCACCTCTCATTCTTCTAAACTCCAATGAGTAAAGGTCCAATCTGCTCAACTTTCTTCATAAGACAACCCCCTCATCTCCAGAATCAACCAAGTGAACCTTATCTGAACAGCCTCCAATGCAAGTATATCCCTCCTTAAATAAGGAGACCAAAACTGTACTCAGTCCTCCAGGTCTGGTCTCAGCAATGCCCTGTACAGTTGTAGCAGGACTTCCCTACTTTTATACTCCAGCCCCCTTGCAATAACGGCCAACATTTCATTTGCCTTCCGAATTACTTGCTGTACCTGCATGCTAACATTTTGTGTTTCATGTACAAGGACCCCCAGATCCCTCTGTGTTGCAGCATTTTGTAATCTCTCTCCATTTAAATAATAATTAGCTTTTTTATTTTTCCAACCAAAGTGGATAACCTCACATTTTCCCACATTATATGCCATCTGACAAATTTTTGCCCACTCACTTAGCTTATCTATATCCCTTTGCAGATCCTTTGCATCCTCCTCACAATTTGTTTTCCCACCTATCTTTGTATCATCAGCAAATTTGTCTACATTACATTCAGTCCCTTCATGCAAGTCATTAATATAGATTGTAAATAGTTGAGGCCCAAGCACTGATCCCTGTGGCGCCCCACTAGTTACTGTTTGCCAACCGGAAAATGACCCATTTATCCCAGCTCTCTGCTTTCTGTTAGTTAGTCAATCCTCTATCCATGCTAATTTATTAACCCCAACCCCATGAACTTTTATCTTGTGCAGTAACCTTTTATGTGGTACCTTGTCAAATGCCTTCTGGAAATCCAAATACACCACATCCACTAGTTCCTCTTTATCCACCCTGTTCGTTACATCCTCAAAGAACTCCAGCAAATTTGTCAAACATGATTTGTCTTTCGAGAAAACTTGCTGACTCTGCTTGACTGTATTATGATTTTCTAAATGTCCTGCTACTTTTCCTTAATAACTGACTCCAGCATTTTCCCAAAGACAGATGTTAGGCTAACTGGTCTATAGCTTCCTACTTTCTGTCTCCCTCCTTTCTTAGATAGGGACATTGCATTTGTGGTTTAAAAAGGGGGAAAGGGATAGACCGAGTAATTACAGGCTAGTCAGCTTCACCTTGGTGGCATGAAAATTATTGGAAAAAATTCTGAAGGACAAGATTAATCTTTATTTAGAAAGACAATGATTAATCAAGGGGTGCCAGCATAGCTTTGTTAAGGGAAGGTCGTGTCTGACTAACTTGATTGAATTTTTTGAGGTGGTAACAAGGAGGTTCGATGAGGATAGTGTGTTTGATGTAGTGTATATAGATTTTAGCAAGGCTTTTGATAAGGTCCCACATGATAGACTTGTCAGGAAAGTAAAAGCCCATGGAATCCAGGGCAAAGTGGCAAGTTGGATCTACAATTGGCTTAGAGGCAGGCAACAAAGGGTAATGGTGATTGGGCATTTTTGTAACAGGAAGTCTGTTTCTAGTAGGGCTCCACAGGGCTCGGTACTAGGTCCCTTGCTTTTTGTGGTACATATCAACGATTTAGACTTGACTGTAGGGGGTATGATTAAGAAGTTTGCAGATTATACTATAATTGGCTGTGTGGTTGATAATGAAGAAGAAAGCTGCGGACTGCAGGAAGATATCAATGAACTGGTCAGGTGGGCAGGACAGTGGCAAATGGAATTTAATCCGGAGAAGTGTGAGGTATTGCATTTGGGGAGGGCTAACAAGGCAAGGGAATACACATTAAATGATTGGAAACTGAGAAGTACAGAGGACAAAGGGACCTTCGAGTGCATGCCCACAGATCCCTGAAGGTAGTAGACCAGGTAGATAAGGTGGTTAAAAAGGCATACGGAATATTTGCCTTTATTAGCCAAGACATAGAATACAAGAGCAACAACAACTTTTATTTATATAGTGCCTTTAATGTAATAAAACGTCCCAGGCACTTCTCAGCGGTATTGTAAGACAAAACAGATAAATTCAACACCGAGCCACATAAAAAGAAATTACGGCAGATGACCAAAAGCTTGGTTAAAGAGGTAGGTTTTAAGGAGTGTCTAAAATGAGGAAAGAGAGGTAGAGAGGAGAAGTTTAGGGAGGGAGTTCCAGAGTTTAGGGAAGTTATACTTGAACTGTATAAAATATTCGTTTGGCCACAGTTAAAGTAATGCATGCAGTTCTGGTCACCACATTGCAGGAAAGATGTGATTGCACTAGAGAGGGTGCAGAGGAGATTTATGAGGATATTGCCTGGATTGGAGAATTTTAGCTATGAGGAAAGATTAGATAGGCTGGGCTTGTTTTCTTTGGAACAGAGGAGGCTGAGGGGGAGACTTTACTGAGGTGTATAAAATTATGAATGGCCTAGATAGAGTGGATAGGAAGGACTTATTTCCCTTAGCAAAGGGGTCAACTACCCAGGGGACATAGATTTAAAGTAATTGATAGGAGGTTTAGAGGGGATTTGAGGGGAAATTTCTTCACCCAGAGGGTGCTGGGGGTCTGAAACTCACTGCCTGAAAGGGTGGTAGAGGCAGATACCCTCACCACATTTAAAAAGTACTTGGATGTGCACTTGAAGTGCCGTAACCTACAAGGCTATGGATCAAGAACTGGAAAGTGGGATTAGGCTGGATAGCTCTTTGTCGGCTGGCACAGACACGATGGGCCGAAATGGCCTCCTTCCGTGCTGTAAATTTCTGTGATTCTATGATATGCGGATACTATGTGGCAACTATGCTGCTCCGTGATCTTACTGGCTGCTTTTTATGTGTTAGCCTAGAGAATGAGTGTCATCAGGCTATTTGACTGTGTAGGACAGAACAGCTGAATCTGATCCTGACCTAATCTGACACCCAGATATGTATATTCCATTGGTGGTGACCAGATAATAGTCAGGAGTAGAAACCCTGCATGATTTTGTTCGCTTCCCTGCTAGTCCAGGGATGTTATAGTCAATTGTAGACCCAAGCTGTAATTCAACTGAGATCAGCCAACCTGGCAAAGGGCAGGAATTGAACCTGGAACTTTTTAGTTTCTGTAGCTTAGTGTAGTCTTACTCTTAATAGTACATCATAGTGAATACTAGCTGTCATTTCTGTGGTCGGAAGATAAAAGGGTGGGAGGAAAGATTACGAATGATTACTTCACATCAGTCTTTTGATGGCGATAGTCGCCTACCAGCTAAAAGATAGTTAACAATAAAATTGTAAATGTTAAAATAGGTGAAGAGATCATCTTAGAAAGAATTAGAAACTTTAAAATAGATCGGGCAGTCGGCTCAAATGACATCCACCTGAGGGTCCTCAAAGTGTTGGGACATGTCTTTGCGAGCTCCTTGTCCGCATCTTTAAAAGCTCACTAGAGTCAGCAACCGTTCCCTCGGACTGGAAGGGTGCTCATGTAGTTCCAATTTTCAAAAAGTGAGACAAGGCAGTACCAGGGAACTATAGGCCAATTAGTTTGACTTCAGTTGTCGGAAAGAAGCTCAAAGGGATCATAAGAGATGCTCCGTATGATAACCATGACAGAGAATAAGTAATCAGAGGCACCCAATACAGCTTCTGGAAAGGAAGGTTGTGACTTACTAATTTGATTGAATTTTTTGAAGAAGTCACTTGGCTGGTGAATGAGAGTAGCCTACTAGACATTGTTGACCTGAATTTTCAGAAAGATTTGAAAGCATCTCACAATGGGTTACTCCACAAGATAGAATTATTGGAAAGCTACTATAGTAGTTTAAGAATTGGCTGTATGCTCGTAGGCAGAGAGTTTTTAAACAATAGCTGTGGATCTGTTTGGAGACCGGTTACCAGTGGTGCCCCATAGGAATTGTGTAGGGACCTTTGATCTTTACTATCTATATTAATGATCTCGATGAAGGTTTTGGGGGAATGACCTGCAAGTTCGAAGATGATACGAAGATTTGTGTAAGTGTTAGGACTATGGAGGAGACTAAATGACTGCAAGAAGATCTCGATGTGTTGGGAGAATGGGCCCAGCCGGAGGAAACATCCTTCCAGCATCTACCCTGTCAAGTTCCGAAGAATGTTAGAGATTTCATTGTGATCACCTCTCATTCTTATAAATGCTAGGGAATATAGACCTAGTCTACTCAATCTCTCCTCACAGGACAATTCCCCATCCCAGGAATAACTCAAGTGAACCTTTGTTGCATTCCCTCTAAGGCAAGTATATCCTTCCTTAGGTAAGGAGACCAAAACTGTACACAATACTTCAGGTGTGGTCTCACCAAGACACTACATAATTGTAATAAGACTTCTTTACTCTTACACTCCAATCCTTTTGTAATAATGACAAACATACCATTTTCTTTCCTAATTGCTTGATGTACCTGCATGTTAACTTTCTGTGATTCATGTACAGACACCCAGGTCCCTCTAAATAGCAACATTTCCCAATCTTTCATTGGTTAAAAAATATTCTGCTTTCCTATTTTTCCTACCAAAGTGGATAACTTCACATTTCACCATGTTATATTCCATCTGCCATGTTCTTACCAACACACTTAGCTTTATTGTGTGTTTTTTGAAAATCTAAATACACTACATCCACTAGTTGCATTGCTAGTTGCAACCTCTAAAAATTCTAACAGTGGCTAGATTATATGCACACTGACAAATTATTTCAATTTGATAGGTTGGGAGGGACCAGGGGTCATGCACATAATTTACACAAGGGTAGAAATCGGATAGATGTTAGGTTATTGTCTCTCCCAGACAATAGTAGATCTGTGCAACAGATGGTGGATGCTGATTCATTGCGTACCTTCAAGAGAGAGCTGGACCAGTGCTTGGCTGGGGCGGAGATTGCACCATACAAGAAGTCGCTACCAATGAATATAAATCACGGCTAATGTGGTCTCCTGGACTAGTTTCAATCGCATGTTCCAGAATTATTTGCCCCAAATTGGCCTTAGCTTTTGATCTGCTTTTTTTTGCCTTTTCCAGGAGACTACATGACACCTGAGGGGTAATGAACCTTACGACTTGATGATAAGCCATCACAACTGTAGAGGGGAGAACAGGAAGGCTTCTTTTCCCACGAGCGGGCCCACTGATATAGAGGGTCGACGCTCACCCCAGCCCATGTAGCAATTCTCGAAGTTAGCAGACAGAGACGGATGGCAAAGTATAACGATCTTTTATTACGAACGTCCGGGAACACCTCTCATCACAGCCACCTGTGAGTGGAGATTCTCTCCGAACAGCACAATCATACAACTTTTATACATTTCAAAAACCCTCCGTTCCCGGGCAAGACCTCCCTAGATTTCTAATTGGACTACCTTATCAGTGCTACTTCTCTAATTGGACTACCTTATCAGTACTACTTTGGATTGACAGGCCATGAGCTCGGATTGACAGGCTATGATCTCGTGACCATCTTAGACCGTACCCAGAATGGTACCATTAGGTTGGAATTTGTTATACATTTCCTTTGGTACCACGAAGTCTATCTCGGGCCTCTTCACAAGGCCTTATCAGCAGTCTGTTTAGGTTCTCTCATATTGACATTTCTTGTTGGAATACTATCTGATATCCCAACCCATAACAGTACCTTCTGGAACCTTGGTACTGGAATGTACAAGGCCAAGAAGAAACGCCTTTTACCTCCTTATGGGTCAGTGCAGGAACCAGCACTTTAACCCTTGTCCCGCTGGTGCTCCTAATGCCAAATTTTTCTTTTACATTTCCCCCCTTTTGGCCCTTGGCTATACGCCAAGCTTGCCATATTTCCCAATAACTATCTCCCTGTAGGCAAGTTACAGATAGGTCCGTTCACCTGGGTGGCCATCTCCCAAGCTTCGGGATCTCCTGAGACCTTTCCCGCAGAGTTATATAAACTAAGTCCTTCCTGTAGGTCTGCTTAAATTTTCATCCCTTATGGCCTTAATCATAGCGCGTGCTCTACCGTGTCATTTGGCCTGGTTAATTTGTGCACATGTTAATCCCATCATGACCATCAGAACCAGGTCTACCTTATCGGTACTACTTCGGATTGACAGGCCATGAGCTCGGATTGACAGGCCATGATCTCATGACCATCTTAGACCGTACCCAGAATGGTATCATTAGGTTGGAATTTGTTATACATTTCCTTTGGTGCCACAAAGTTTATCTCGGGCCTCTTCACAAGTATTACTACAAGTACATGAGATATTATTCTTATCCATGGGTGAATTTGAATATTAAGTCCAATGTCCCACAGCTTTGAGTACCAGGGCTGATCAGCCAGCATTGCATTAGTGTCTCTCTGTAAGTTGTCTATTTCTTCCATCAGCCGGATATATTGTCATCTTTGATTCTGGATTCCTTGCACCAAACGTAATTGTTCCTCATTTAATTCCAGTATCTGTTTGCCTTGCGGTTCCCATACCGCCTCCTTGTACCCCTCTCGGAGGGTATCCGTGATTGTTCCATGGATGATTTCCGTTATCTCGGGATGTAAGTGATATCCGTTTATGTCTATTTCTCCCTTGGGTCTGAAGCAGAAGTTAGGACTAATGAGGACACAGGGGGTGAATCCTCCCCTGGTCTTAATCGTTAGGTTGGCTGCCCCCGTGCTCACGCACCACTCTCCGTTTCCTTGCGGGGCAGCGATGGTCTCAAGATCGTGTTCAAGAGGAGTGATACTCAGCATATATCCGTTTATCTGGTGGAATCCACAATCATCATTCGTCATTCGTGGCGTACCTCGACATAAAACCACTTGGTTATTTTTATAGCAGTCGGTTATGCCAATGCCTTTGGTACTATTGTTAACTTTAATCATTCATCTGGCAGGCTGATGATAACGTAACCGAGTTTGGTTTCTCACTTCACCAATATTATCGATCTGGTATAAGGGGTCTCCCTTTGTTACATCATTACTGTGGTATGGACAACACAAATCCGATCATATTCACCCGTCCAGTAATACATCTGAATTTTGGCACCCATGCATGACTATTCCTTCGTACCTCGCATGTGTTATTCATTTTTTTATCTAGAGTCCAATTGTTAAGTATGCTGTTCAGGATCCAATCTGGTATGTCTCCATTCTGGAGTTGCTCCAAATTATGTTGTACCTCACTTAATATCCAGGCCCCATACCAGGAGCAAACTATCTCAGCTTGTAATCGTTTACTTATATCGTTCTCCATTGTGTGGATCAAATTTATTGTCTTGGCATGTTTCTGTAATGTGTGGGCCATCTGTAACAGTTCCCCTTCCGTGCCATCTCCCAACCGCGCTTGTAGGGCTTGGTTATTTATGTCCCTCCCCAATAAACACCTTAAGATTTGCGTCAAGGTATTGACCCTATCGTCTATCGCATACAGATCTATGGTATTCACTGTTGCAAGGCCCGCAGCGTAACCCATGCCCAGCATTTCCAGTATATCCCTTTTTGTTTGACCTCGTTCTATCCCCTTTCTGATATTGAATCTCATGGTTGTGGATTCCGGGCCTTCAACGATTCTCTGAGTCAGATTCTGGTACAGACTTATAGTCTCATTGCCACAGAAGCTAGGAAGGATGATATCCGTGAGGTTTAGGACCACCATAAGTAGCTGTTGCCGCACCCCAAAATGTATCCTCTTCTTAGATTCCTTTATTACTAGTCCCCCTGTGACTCCCGTCTTTATGGACGGGCATGTGGGAGGGGGATGTGTGGTTGTATTATAAAGAGTTGTTGTTCCCAGAGTGGTTGTTGGAGCAATGGTGGTGGATCTATTCTGGACCCGAATCTCCCAACACCACTGATCTGTACCCACACACGGAGAGGCCGGGCATATTCTCCATCTGGTATCCCCTGGTTGAGGTCTCCCTGAGAATTGGGCAAAGACAGGCGTGCACCTTATTTGTGCCTCCTCCCTATAAGTACAACTTCCCCGTTTCTTCTCTAGCACGAAGCACATTGCGGTCTTGTTTACTACTAATGTTAGGCCCTGGTTATTGGTCCAACCCCAATGTCGATTAAGATCCGTATTGAGTTGAGTTATGCCCATTAGTCCAATGCTACAATTTAAATCTACTGTTGTACCGGCTACCACCACTAAGGCTCTCGAGTCACAGTTAATGGTTTCAGATGTTCTATAGTATAGGCCTTGGGGTCTGTAGCTTCCTTCGTCGGAGGACGTCCCGGCTCCAAGGAGGAATAGGATCCTGTAAAACACAACGTTTCCGGTGTTCACCAGTCGGTTAAGATCCAAATCGTTTCAACTGGGTCCAGTGCTTCCATCTACCAATACCCCCCATATCTATGCAAGCGCGTGTATCGCTGATCATGATCACTTGGTGGGGCCGGTCCATTTTGGTGAGAATCCGAGTCTTTCGGGATTCATCCTCACCATGACTTGGCTCGCTATGGGGGGTACCTGAACCCTTTGTTCCTTCGTATCCCTTTCTAAATCTTTAATGGTTTGTTGGTCCCTAGCTTGCGCTTGTAATCCATGTAGCTGTTTACATAGCTCCATGACGAACCTCCGTATCTTGTCCTTGTAAGGTCCTACGTCCTCACTCCCAGATACTAATACTTCTGGTAATCTCATAGCTCTGCCTGTCATTAGCTCAAAGGGGGTCAATCCGGTAGTTCGGCTCGGGGTGGCTCTTAATTTCATTGGGATTCGTGGAAGTAACTCCACCCACCCCTTCCTGGTCTCCTCAATTGCCTTGGCTAATGCGGTTTTTAGGGTCCTATTCATCCGCACCACTAATCCGGAAGATTCCGGATGGTACGGGATGTGGAATTTTTGTTTAATCCCTAGCAGGGCACAGGCTTGTTTCATGACTTTCCCCATAAAATATGTACCTTGATCTGAATCCAACTGCAGTGGCATCCCCCACCTGGGTATTATTTCCCCAGCCAGGATTTTAGCCACTGTATCGGCAATTCCTAGTAGCAAAGGCTTCTACCCACTTTGTAAATTGATCTGTTATTACCAGGCAGTACATTTTTCCCCTCTGGCTGGGCAGTGGGCCAGTAAAATCTATTTGTAGGGCTTCCCAGGGTCCCTTTGGGCAGGGTTGGTGTCCCAGCCAGACCTTTATCTTGTTTCCCGGGTTGTATTTTGTGCATGTTATACACCTCCTACAATAGTTTTCGACGTCTCTCCCCATTCCTTCCCACCACCAACATCGTGACATGGAGTTTATCATGCCGGTCCTACCGGTGTGGGTGTACCCATGGTAGAGACCCAATAGATTCTGTCGGAGACATTCCGGGGCCACCACGTTGTAATTTCTCCTCCACACTCCATCCGCCCCTTTTTGTGCTCCAATCTGTTCCCACCCTTAGAAACATAGAAACATAGAAAATAGGTGCAGGAGGAGGCCATTCGAGCCTGCACTTCCATTCAATGAGTTCATGGCTGAACATGCAACCTCAGTACCCCATTCCTGCTTTCTCGCCATACCCCTTGATCCCCCTAGCAGTAAGGACAACATCTAACTCCTTTTTGAATATATTTAGTGAATTGGCCTCAACAACTTTCTGTGGTAGAGAATTCCACAGGTTCACCACTCTCTGGGTGAAGAAGTTTCTCCTCATCTCAGTCCTAAATGGCTTACCCCTTATCCTTAGACTGTGACCCCTGGTTCTGGACTTCCTCAACATTGGGAACATTCTTCCTGCATCTAACCTGTCTAAACCCGTCAGAATTTTAAACGTTTCTATGAGATCCCCTCTCATTCTTCTGAACTCCAGTGAATACAAGCCCAGTTGATCCAGTCTTTCTTGATAGGTCAGTCCCGCCATCCTGGGAATCAGTCTGGTGAACCTTCGCTGCACTCCCTCAATAGCAAGAATGTCCTTCCTCAAGTTAGGAGACCAAACTATACACAATACTCTAGGTGTGGCCTCACCAAGGCCTTGTACAAATGTAATAACACCTCTCTGACCCTGTACTCAAACCCCCTCACTATGAAGGCCAACATGCCATTTGCTTTCTTAACCGCCTGCTGTACCTGCATGCCAACCTTCAATGACTGATGTACCATGACACCTAGGTCTCGTTGCACCTCCCCTTTTCCTAATCTGTCACCATTCAGATAATAGTCTGTCTCTCTGTTTTTATCACCAAAGTGGTGGATAACCTCACATATATCCACATTATACTTCATCTGCCATGCATTTGCCCACTCACCTAACCTAGCCAAGTCACTCTGCAGCCTCATAGCATCCTCCTCGCAGCTCACACTGCCACCCAACTTAGTGTCATCTGCAAATTTGGAGATGCTACATTTAATCCCCTCGTCAAAATCATTAATGTACAATGTAAACAGCTGGGGCCCCAGCACAGAACCTTGCGGTACCCTTCTATTTCTTGTGGGGGTGGATTCTCCCTGTACCTTGAGTATGTTTATTTCTTCTGTTTGGGTGGTACATGAGCCAATCGGAGTGTTACTGGTCATATCTACTTCAGCTGCCTGTCTGGCAGCTTGGTCTGCCCAGGCATTTCCCTGCTGGTGCCTGTCTGTGATTTTCGAGTGTGTTTTATGCAGGATAATTTGCCCGGTAATTATGATAGGCTCGCTCGCCCTCACGGCCCATGCCGCACAATCAAGGGCTGCGACATATCGAGATAGCCCTGCGGCTACCGCTCCTTGTTTCGTGGAGTAGTATGCGACGGGTCTTTGTCTATCCCCGTGTTCCTGGGTTGCCACTGCATTGTAGTGGGTCTCACTATTGTACATATACAGGTGGAAGGGCCTATTCTGATCCGGCAACCCCAGGGCGGGTGCGCTCATAAGGGCGTGTTTAAGCTGTATGAATGCCGCTTCCTGAGGGCAGCCCCAGTCTACAGGCTCCTGGGAGGTTTACCTCCTTTCACTAGATCTTGTATTGGCTGGGCCATTTCTGCATATTCTGGGATAAAGTTCCGGCAATAATTAAATAACCCCAATATCTGTCGGACTCCTCTCACTGTCCCTGGTCTAGGCATAGTTCTAATAGCCTCCTTCCTATCGGCGGGCATCTGTCTGTTCCCTTACGTATCCCAAATATGTAACCTCCCTTCTTCCGACCTGGACTTTCCTAGGGTTAGCCTTCAACCCCGAGCGCTACCGCTCCTTGTTAGCCGTAGGACTATCTCGATGTGTCGCAGCCCTTGATTGTGCAGCATGGGCCGTGAGGGCTAGCGAGCTTATAATAATGACCGGGAAAATTATCCTGCATACACTGCATAACTTTGTGGAGTTGCTTAACACCGGGAGCCTAAGGACGATATCCGACGCACGACGCACCAATTGGGAAGCAATGCTTTTGCCCCCAAGTGGAGCCTTGACAATAATAAAGGATAGCGGGAATAATCCTGCAGGCTGGATAGTCACCGAAGGCAAAGAGCACCAGTGTGACCCCACGAGAAGCGAGGGGGAAGGGAGCCAGATTAGGGAAGCCCCATTTAAAAGGGCAGACATGGATCTTTATGTGGATGGATCCCGTCGATATGTAAACGGAACCCCCCGGACAGGGTGGGGAGTCGTGGACAGCAATGGGTAAGACAGGGGAAAGGGGACCCTAGAGGGAAATCTATCGGCTCAGGTAGCGGAATTGGTAGCCCTTACCAAGGCACTGAAACTAGCAGCAGGAAGAAGGGTCAACATAGACACTGATAGCTGGTACGCCTTCGGAGTGGTGCACGATTACATGACTGCTTGGAAGAGGCGGGGATACGTGACTTCGGGAGGGGGACCCATTAGGCATGAAGAGATAGTCAAGGGATTGGTAGAAGCTTCCCTCCTCCCTCAGGAATGTGCAGTAATAAAAATTAAAGCGCATTCAAAAATCACAGACAGGCATCAGCAGGGAAATGCCTGGGCAGACGAAGCTGCCAGAGAGGCAGCTGAAGTAGACATGACCCCAATTGGCTCATGTGTCACCCAAACAGAAGAAATAAACATACTCAAGGTACAGGGAGAATCCACCCCGCGAGAAATAGAAGGGTGGGAACAGAACGGAGGAAGAAAGGGGGCGGATGGAGTGTGGAGGAGAGATGACAACGTGGTGGCCCCGGAAGGACCGGCATGATAAACTCCATGTCACGATGTTGGTAGTGGGAAGGAATGGGGAGAGACGTAGAAAACTATTGTAGGAGGTGTATAACACGCGCAAAATACAACCCGGGAAACAAGATAAAGGTCCGGCTGGGACACCAACCCTGCCAAAAGGGACCCTGGGAAGCCCTACAAATAGATTTTACCGGGCCACTGCCCAGCCAGAGGGGGAAAATGTACTGCCTGGTAGTAATAGATCAATTTACAAAGTGGGTGGAAGCCTTTGCTACTCGGAATTACACCGCCGATACAGTGGCTAAAATCCTGGCTGGGGAAATAATACCCAGGTGGGGGATGCCACTGCAGTTGGACTCAGATCAAGGTACACATTTTACGGGGAAAGTCATGAAACAAGCCTGTGCCCTGCTAGGGATTAAACAAAAATTCCACATCCCGTACCATCTTCCGGATTGGTAGAGCGGATGAACAGGACCCTAAAAACCGCATTAGCCAAGGCAATCGAGTAGACCGGGAAGGGGTGGGTGGAGTTACTTCCACGAATCCTAATGAAATTAAGAGCTACCCTGAGCCGAACTACCGGACTGACCCCCTTTGAGCTAATGACAGGAAGAGCCATGAGACTGCCAGAAGTATTAGTATCTGGGAGTGAGGACGTAGGACCTTACAAGGACAAGATACGGAGGTTCATCATGGAGCTATGTAAACAGCTACATGGATTACGAGCGCAAGCTAGGGGCCAACAAGCCATTAAAGATTTAGAAAGGGATACGAAGGAACAAAGGGTTCAGGTACCCCCCATAGGGAGCCAGGTCATGGTGAGGTTGAAACCCGAAAGACCCGGATTCTCACCAAAATGGACCGGACCCCACCAAGTGATCATGATCAGCGATACATGCGCTTGTATAGACATGGAGGGTATTGGTAGATGGAAGCACTGGACCCAGTTGAAACAATTTGGATCTTAATCGACCGGTGGACACCGGAAACATTGTGTTTTACAGGATCCTATTCCTCCTTGGAGCCGGGATGTCCTCCGACGAAGGAAGCTACAGACCCCAAGGCCTATACTATAAGATATCTGAAACCATTAACTGTGATTCAAGAGCCTTAGTGGTGGTAGCCAGTACAACAGTAGATGTAAATTGTAGCATTGGACTAACGGGCATAACTCAACTCAATACGGATCTTAATCGACATTGGGGGTGGACCAATAACCAGGGCCTAACAGTAGTAGTAAACGAGACCACAGTGTGCTTCGTGCTAGAGAAGAAACGAAGAAGTTGCACTTATAGGGAGGGGGCACAAATAAGGTGCACGCCTGTCTTTGCCCAATTCTCAGGGAGACCTCAACCAGGGGATACCAGTTGGAGAATATGCCCGGCCTCCCCGTGTGTAGATACAGATCAGTGGTGTTGGGCCATTCGGGTCCAGAATAGATCCACCACCATTGCTCCAACAACCACTCTGGGAACAACAACTCTTTATAATACAACCACACATCCCCCTCCCACATGCCCATCCATAAAGACGGGAGTCACAGGGGGACTAGTAATAAAGGAATCTTAGAAGAGAATACATTTGGGGTGCGGCAACGGCTACTTACGGTGGTCCTAAACCTCACGGATATCATCCTTCCTAGCTTCTGTGGGAATGAGACTATAAGTCTGTACCAGAATCTGACTCAGAGAATCCTTGAAGGCCCGGAATCCACAACCATGAGATTCAATATCAGAAAGGGGATAGAACGAGGTTGAACAAAAAGGGATATACTGGAAATGCTGGGCACGGGTTACGCTGCGGGCCTTGCAACAGTGAATACCATAGACCTATATGCGATAGTCGATAGGGCCAATAGCTTGACGCAAATCTTAAGGGGTTTATTGGGGAGGGACATAAATAACCAAACCCTACAAGCGTGGTTGGGAGATGGCACGGAAGGGGAACTGTTACAGGTGGCCCATACATTACAGAAACATGCCAAGACAATAAATTTGATCCACACAATGCAGAACGATATAAGTAAACGATTACAAGCTGAGATAGTTTGCTCCGGGTATGGGGCCTGGATATTAAGTGAGGTACAACATAATTTGGAGCAACTCCAGAATGGAGACATACCAGATTGGATCCCGAACAGCATACTTAACAATTGGACTCTAGATAAAAAAATGAATAACACACGCGAGGTACGAAGGAATAGTTACGCATGGGTGCCAAAATTCAGATGTAGTACTGGACGGATGAATATGATCGGATTTGTGTTGTCCATAACACAGTATGATGTAACAAGGGGAGACCCCTTATACCAGATCAATAATATTGGTGAAGTGAGAAACCAAACTCGGTTACGTTACCATCAGCCTGCCAGATGGGTGATTAAAGTTAACAATAGTACCAAAGGCATTGGCATAACCGACTGCTATAAAAATAACCAAGTGGTTTTATGTCGAGGTACGCCACGAATGACGAATGATGATTGTGGATTGCACCAGATAAACAGATGTATGCTGAGTATCACTCCTCTTGAACACGATCTTGAGACCATCGCTGCCCCGCAAGGAAACGGAGAGTGGTGCGTGAGCACGGGGGCAGCCAACCTAACGATTAAGACCAGGGGAGGATTCACCCCCTGTGTCCTCATTAGTCCTAACTTCTGCTTCAGACCCAAGGGAGAAATAGACATAAACGGATATCACTTACATCCCGAGATAACGGAAATCATCCATGGAACAGTCACGGATACCCTCCGAGAGGGCTACAAGGAGGTGGTATGGGAACCGCAAGGCAAACAGATACTGGAATTAAATGAGGAACAATTACATTTGGTGCAAGGAATCCAGAATCAAAGACGACAGTATATCCGGCTGATGGAAGAAATAGACAACTTATAGAGAGATACTAACGCAATGCTGGCTGATCAGCCCTGGTACTCAAAGCTGTGGGACATAGGACTTAATATTCAAATTCACCCATGAATAAGAATAATATCTCATGTACTTGTAGTAATACAGACCTGGTTCTGATGGTCATGATGGGATTAACATATGCACGAATTAACCAGGCCAAACGACACGGTAGAGCACGCGCTATGATTAAGGCCATAAGAAATGAAAATTTAAGCAGACATACAGGAAGGACTTACCTTATATAACTCTGCGGGAAAGTTCTCAGTAGATCCCGAAGCTTGGGAGATGGCCGCCCAGGTGAACGGACCTATCTGGAACTTGCCTACAGGGAGATAGTTAATGGGAAATATGGCCATCTTGGCGTATAGCCAAGGGCCAAAAGGGGGGAAATGTAAGAGAAAAATTTGACATTAGGGGCACCAGCGGGACAAGAGTTAAAGTGCTGGTTCCTGCACTGGCCCATAAGGAGGTAAAAGGCCTCTCTTCTTGGCCTTGTACATTCCAGTACCAAGGTTCCAGAAGGTACTGTTATGGGTTGGGATACCAGATAGTATTCCAACAAGAAATGTCAATATGAGAGAACCTAAACAGACTGCTGATAAGGCCTTGTGAAGAGGCCCGAGATAGACTTCATGGCACCAAAGGAAATGTATAACAAATTCCAACCTAATGATACCATTCTGGGTACGGTCTAAGATGGTCACGAGAGCATGGCCTGTCAATCCGAGCTCATGGCCTGTCAATCCGAAGTAGTACCGATAAGGTAGTCCAATTAGAGAAGTAGCACTGATAAGGTAGTCCAATTAGAAATCTAGGGAGGTCTTGCCCGAGAATGGAGGGGTTTTTGAAATGTATAAAAGTTGTATGATTGTGCTGTTCGGAGAACATCTCCACTCATAGGCGGCTGTGATGAAGGTGTTCCCGGACATTCGTAATAAAAGATCGTTATACTTTGCCATTCGTCTCTGTCTGCTAACTTCGAGAATTGCTACGTGGGCTGGGGCGAGCGTCGACCCTTTATATCAGTGGACCCGTTCGTGGGAAAAGAAGCCTTCACGTTCTCCCCTCTACATTCTGTGCCCACTTTAAGATCTCATCATAGTCATCCCCTATCTTGAATCCTAGTTTAATTATTTTTTGATGCGCCTCCCCCAGCCTATCCTTAAACATTTCTTGGAATGCCTCGTCATCTTTCTCGGGGTCATTAGCACCGGAGTGGTCCTTGTACTTGAGCCATTTCCGCTCCCCATACTCTCCTGCAGTTTCGTTTGGCTTCTGGGTTATCTTTAATATTCTGCTCCAGTTAATTCTTATAGGTCCCCAACATTCATCCATCCCGTGTTTTAGGTCTCGTAACCGCTGTGGCTAGATCCGGTTCCCTGTCGTCATCCAGTCGCCATGTTGCATGCCTAGGCTAGCCCTCTGCCAATTTACACTACCGGTTTTGGCCTTTACCAAACTGTGTATGTCACCTAAGGTTAAGTTATTTGCATCGAACATTTCCTCAACCTTTTGCCAGAACTCTGTATTTCTGCTATTGGGTTTGGGTGTGGGTAGATCCTTTAGTAGTGTCTATCTCTCATGCGGGGTGAGGGGTGTCATGCATCTCACACTACTGTACATAACTGTATCTTACCATGCTATACATGACTGTAACCAGAGATGACCTGTAACCACAAGCTTACCTTACCACTAGGGGTGCACATGCAGGAGACACTGGATACCTGTCCCAGACAGGTATATAAGGAGGTCTCAGGCAAGTGTGGCATTCGAGAGCTGTGTAATAAAGGTGCAGGTCCTGAGTGACCTTGACTTCACTATGTGCCTCGTGTGAATCTGTACTGAGGGGACAGGACTTTACAGTGGCGACGAGTTACGGGACTACAGAATCCACAGAATGGCGAACAACAGCTCAGATGAAAAATACAATGCTGGAGTCAATTGGGAGGACTTTATAGAAAGGCTCCAGCAAAGTTTTGTAATCAAAGACTGCTTAGGCGACGACAAGGCAGACAAGAGAAGAGCCCATCTATGCTTTAATGAAGGACCTGCTGGCACCCAAGAAACCAGCAAGCAAGTCATTTGAAGAGTTGAGCACACTGGTAAGAGAGCACCTGAAGCCAGTGAGCAGCCTACACATGACCAGACACAGGTTCTACAACTACAGACGCTGTGTGGGCCAGAGCATACCCGACTTCATGGCAGAACTTCGGAGGTTGGCTAGCTTATGTGAGTTCTCCGATGAACTAAGGAGAGAAGTACTGAGAGATTTTTTTATTGACGGAATAGGTCACGCAGGCATATTCCGAAAGCTCATAGAAACCAAGAACTTGACCCTCGAGGCAGCAGCACTAGTTGCACAGACATTCTTGGCAGGAGAAGAAGAAACGAGGTTGATCTACACTGCGGGTACGTCCACTAACGAAACATCGGAACAAGGGGTTCACAGCATGAAACAAGCTGCTACCCCCACACACAGACAAAGGCAGGAGAGCAGGCCCTCAACAACAGGCAGTGGTGCCAGAAGCCATCAAGGACCACATGAACGGCCGTTCACACCTCATCAGCCCACAGTGCGAGCAATCAACTTCAAACTGAGAGAAGCTCAAGAGAGATCAACCAGACGCAGCTCATTCTTTGGAAACAATGGAAGCGGTCTGTGCTGGAGATGTAGGGGAAGACACTCATCAAGGGGGTGTCGATTTCAGCAGGCTGTTTGCAGAAACTGTGACTATGCAGGGCATCTGGCCCGCATGTGCAGAAAAACGTCAGCTCGGCTGGTATACGAATCGGAAGGGTCAGAAAGCGGACCAGAAGACGGTGGGGACAGTACACGGGACACCGATGTACAGCCGGTCAACACAATCAATGGTTACTGCTCCTACAACAAGATGCCTCCAATAATGATGAGGTTCCTACTCAACGGGATACCCGTCAACATGGAGCTGGATACCGGAGCGAGTCAATCTGTCATGAGCGCTCAACAATTTGAACAGCTGTGGCCGCACAAAAGACACAGACCAAAATTCAGAAGGGTCGACACCAAACTAAGGACCTATACCAAAGAAATCATCCCAGTCCTCGGCAGCACCATGTTCTCCGTCACACACAAAGGGACAGTGAACCGACTTCCCCTGTGGATTGTCCCAGGAGAGCACTGCTGGGGAGAAGCTGGCTGGCAAAACTAAATTGGAAATGGGATGATGTTCATGCCATGTCGTCAGAGGAACGGACCTCCTGCTCAACAGTTCTAAGTCGATTTGAACATCTCTTTCAGCCAGGTGTGGGCACCTTCAAAGGGGTTAAAGTCAAAATCTACATCACACAGGATGCTAGACCGGTCCATCACAAGGCTAGAGCTGTGCCCTATGTGATGAGGGAAAAGATTGAACATGAACGGGACAGGCTTCTGCGGGAAGGCATTATCTCAACCGTGGAATTTAGCGACTGGGCAAGTCCCATCGTCCCAGTCATGAAGCCTGATGGATCCGTACGAATCAGTGGGGACTACAAATCTACCATAAACAGAGTCTCCCTACAGGACCAATACCCACTGCCCAGAGCGGAGGACTTATTTGCCACATTGGCTGGAGGAAAACTTTTCTCAAAACTAGTTCTCACATCGGTGTATATGATGCAAGAATTGACCGAGGAGTCCAAGCTACTCACCACCATCAACACACATCGAGGCCTTTTCATGTACAATCGATGCCCATTCGGCATCAGGTCGGCAGCTGCCATATTCCAGCACAACATGGAGAGTCTGCTCAAGTCCATCCCGGGGACGGTTGTATTTCAAGACGACATACTTATCACGGGCAGGGACACCGACTCCCATCTCCGCAATTTGGACGGAGTACTAAAGCGGTTGGATCGGGTAGGCCTAAGAGTTAAGAAATCCAAGTGCCTGTTTCTCGCGCCCGAGGTTGAATTTTTGGGCAGAAGGATTGCCGCTGATGGAATCCACCCAACAGAGTCCAAAACTGAAGCAATTCGCCTGGCGCCCAGGCCCCGGAGTGTCTCAGAACTGCGCGCCTTTCTCGGGCTGCTCAATTACTTTGGGAACTTTATGCAGAATTTAAGCATACTGCTGGAGCCTTTCCACGTGCTACTCAGAAAGGGGTGCGATTGGTTTTGGGGGGGTGCCCAGGAACACGCCTTCAATAAGGCATGCAACCTTCTGTGTTCCAACAGTGTTTTGGCTTTCTTTGATCCAGGTAAAAAGCTAGTTCTTACATGTGATGCGTCAGCATACGGGGTCGGGTGCATTTTACAACATGTCAATAGTGCGGGTAAATTACAACCCATAGCTTATGCCTCCAGGTCACTTTCGTGGGTGGAGCGCGGGTACGGAATGGTGGAGAAAGAGGCGCTCGCGTGCGTGTACGGTGTCAAAAAATGCACCAATACCTTTTCAGGGCCAAGTTCGCGTTAGAAACCGACCACAAGCCCCTCACGTCCCTACTATCTGAAAGCAAGGCAATAAACGCCAACGCCTCGGCGCGCATTCAACGATGGGCACTCATGCTGGCGTCTTACAATTACACCATAAGGCACAGACCAGGCACAGACAACTGTGCCGACTCACTTAGCAGGCTACCCCTGGCGACCACAGAAGGGTCTGACGAACAGGACTGTGAGATAGTCATGGCAATCAATGCCTTTGAGTCCACAGGTTCGCCCATGACAGCTCGCCAAAGCAGAGCCCAGATGAGCAGCGACCCCACGCTATCCCTCGTAAAAAGATGTGTCCTAACCGGTGACTGGGCAGAGGCTCGCGATGCCTGCCCCGAGGAGATCAAACCTTTCCATAGAAGCATGCATGAGCTGTCACTTCAAGCAGACTGTCTGATGTGGGGCAGCCGAATACTTATGCCTCTGCGAGGCAGAGAGGCATTTGTCCGGGAGCTCCACCGCGAGTACCCGGGGATTGATCCCCATAAAAGCCACAGCCAGATCCCACGTCTGGTGGCCTGGCATTGACGCGGACTTGGAGCTCTGCGTCCGACGGTGCACCATTTGTGCCCAACTCAGTAATGCCCCCAGGAAGGCCCCCCTGAGCCCCTGGCCTACCAAACCATGGTCGCGGGTGCACGTAGACTATGCAGGCCCAGTCATGGGCAAAATGTTCCTCGTAGTTGTAGATGCATTTTCTAAGTGGATCGAATGCACCATTTTAAATTCAAGCACCCCCTCTACCACTTTGGAGAGCCTTGGAACCATGTTTGCAACGCACTTCACCAGCGCAGATTTCCAAGATTTTATAAATGACCACGGCATAAATCACGTCAAGACGGCATCGTTCAAGCCGGACCCCAACGGCCAGGTGGAGCGAGCAGTGCAGATCATTAAACAAGGCAAGCTCAAAATCCAAGGTTCCACGCTGCAGGGCCTCCTGACGCGACTGCTGCTGGCATACAGATCTCGTCCGCATTCATTGACTGGAGGTCCCCCCGCGCAACTATTAATGAAATGGACCTTAAAGACAAGGCTCTCATTAATCCTCCCAGACATGCATGAAATCGTTGTGGCAAAGCGCCATAAGCTAACCGAGTACCATGACCGAAATTCGAGGGGGAGGTGGAATGAGATAGGGGACAAAGTGTCTGTGCTAAACTATGGCAGGGGTCCCAAATGGCTTACAGGGACAGGAGCAGGCAAGGAAGGAAACAGGCTACTGGTGGTACAAATGAACAATGGCCGGAGGCATGTAGACCAAGTCAAAAGTAGATTTACCAACAACACTGCTGAACCAGAGGCAGACTACAATGTGGAACTCACACCACACCTGGTGGACAGACGGAGGGAACAACCTGAGGAAAGGGCAATCCCAACAGACAGCCCAGGCGAGACACCAACAATCACACTGAACGAAACAGACAGCCCAGGCGAGATACCAGCAATCACCCCGAAAGAACAACAGGCACCAAGGCAAACAACTGAACCACAACTAAGATGCTCCACGCGAGAGCATAGACCACCTGAGAGACTGAACCTATAAAGACAATAAGACATTGGGGGAGGGTGATGTTATCTATCTCACACTACTGTATATAACTGTATCTTACCATGCTATACATGACTGTAACCAGAGATTACCTGTAACCACAAGCTTACCTTGCCACCAGGGGTGCACTTGCAGGAGACATTGGATACCTGTCCCAGACAGGAATATAAGGATGTCTCAGGCAAGTGACGCATTCGAGAGCTGTGTAATAAAGGTGCAGGTCCTGAGTGACCTTGACTTCACTATGTGTCTCATGCGAATCTTTACTGAGGGGACAGGACTTTACAAGGGGATCTTCTTGTAGAGTGACGTGAGCGGGTTACTGTCCGTGTGCAGGGGTGGTAGTCGTGCGTACGGGAGCTGCCTGTATGTATTCATTATATGCCGGGGGCTCTCTCAGCGTTCCATTATCTGGAGGCTCTTCTGCCGGTATTTTCTCCAGGGAGAGATATATTGGAGCGGTTATCGGGGCTATGTTTGGTTCGGGTATTGCTGATGCACACTGTAGGGGCTTACCGTTCTCCTTTACAGCCCTTTCTAAGGTTGTTATTTTCGTGTTTAATCTCTGAATCAGCTCAACATGGGTATCTATTTCCATTACTAGTTCCCGGTAGCAGGTGAGGATAATTGCCTGGGCCATTCTAACCTTGTTTTTGGTTTGACTAACCCACCATTTTTTCTGTCTATCAGGGGCTTCTGTGGGCTGCCACTCTCTCCGTTTCATTCCTTCCATTAAGGTTGCATATTTGTCACTTAGTAACTCTGATAGAGACCCCTCGGGTCCCCGGTTACACTCTCCCTTCTTCCCTTGTTTAATGGCCTGGGTCCCCGTTCCCTCACGAGCTCTATTTGTCCTTTTACTTGCCGAGTTATCCATCTTCTTCGGGGCTATGAGGGTCTTGGGTACTCCCTTGAATTTGTGTTAGGTATACAGGACATTATTTATATCTATATGTCTTCCCTTGGCGCTGTACACTCATACTGCCACGCTTTGGGTCAATATATCCCGTCTCTGCGGGGACGTCGTCTCTATGTCCTCACTCTCTCGTCCCTGCACCGTGCGCTCATACCGCTTCGGGTCAATAGACCTTCCCCGATATCTTCCCTTGCATCGCACCCTCGCACTACCACGCTACCTACACGCACGCGTCTTAGGATATACCTTTGACCCCCTTCCACCCCTAGATCGTCCTTGTCCTCCGTCTCCGTCCCTCCGGGACTCACTACAGATGGTTCTTTTGTACGGATGTCCTTCCCTTATGGTTTACAATGCCACAGCTCTAACTTGAAGGTGGTAAATTAAAAACATACTCACCCCAACAGCTGGGTCATTGTTCCGTTCGGGAAGTCCGTACCCTGTTCGCAGCGCCAAATGTAGAGGGGAGAACGGGAAGGCTTCCTCTTCCACGAGTGGGCCCACTGATATAGAGGGTTGATGCTCGCCCCAGCCCACGTAGCAATTCTCGAAGTTAGCAGACAGAGACGGATGGCAAAGTATAACGATCTTTTATTACGAACGTCCGGGAACACCTCTCATCACAGCCGCCTGTAAGTGGAGATGCTCTCCGAACAGCACAATCATACAACTTTTAAACATTTCAAAAACCCCTCCGTTCCCAGGCAAGATCTCCCTAGATTCTAATTGGACTACCTTATCAGTGCTACTTCTCTAATTGGACTACCTTATCGGTACTACTTCGGATTGACAGGCCATGATCTCGTGACCATCTTAGACTGTACCCAGAATGGTATCATTAGGTTGGAATTTGTTATACATTTCCTTTGGTGCCATGAAGTCTATCTCGGGCCTCTTCACAAGGCCTTATCAGCGGTCTGTTTAAGTTCTCTCATATTGACATTTCTTGTTGGAATACTATCTGGTATCCCAACCCATAACAGTACCTTCTGGAGCCTTGGTACTGGAATGTACAAGGCCAAGAAGAAAGGCCTTTTACCTCCTTATGGGTCAGTGCAGGAACCAGCACTTTAACCCTTGTCCCGCTGGTGCCCCTAATGCCAAATTTTTCTCTTACAACAACTATATGGGACAGGCTAGATGGACCAGCTGTTCTTTTCCTGTCTGTCATTTTATATGTTCGTATTTAATACAAGGAAAAATGTGAAAGTGTTTACATATTTCTTTGTGCAAAGTGCAATCTTTGCTTACTGATCCACATTACTTACAATCTATATAATAACAAGAAATTGAAAAGTGGACCTTTACTATTTTTCTTTTATTAAGGGTGTGTTTGTTAATATGGTTGAATATATAGATACCTTTTGCATTTTGTGATGAGAAAGGAGAGGTGATTCTAGGGATCTAAGCAAAAAAGCCTATCCCGTAGTTTTCACTCGAATGAATTGTACCTGATAAAATGATACATTTCTGCCTTCCTTTTGACTCAATTTTAAGGCACATTGCTTTAATATTTGTTGTCTGCATTCTGGTAACTCCTAGTGATGTTGGATGTATTACAAAATGATTTAAGATAAATAAAATGGAAATTAATGGGAAGGAAATACTCTGTTTCCATGTTGTGAAATGAGCTTTAATGAAGCAGAAACAGATTGACATCGTAGCTGCAGACTTCTAGCATCATGTGACTATCCAAAGATTGTTTTTAATTGTTGTGTTCCAAGTAGGTGAATACCAGACGAGAACTGGAAATGAAGTCTTGAGCCAGCAGGAAATATGTATTGAGATTCCACTTGAAAATGATGCTGTTCAATTTATTCAGCAGCACAAGACGGTGCTACATGAAATCATTAAAAGCAAGTTTGACTGCATTGCTACAGTTTGTAAAAATGAAAATCTGCCATCAATTCCTGCAACAACATATGCTTCTGATGAAGATTTAAGTCCTGTTGAAATAACCTCTTTACCGGCTGGAGTCAGATACATGAAGACCCTATCAGGCGGGTTTCGTATTTTTGTATGTTTGGATGATCTGACAAAACATAAGGTAGATGCCGTAGTGAATACTGCCAATGAATATTTAAAACATGACCAAGGACTTGCTCGTGCTTTGGCAAGAACAGCTGGCCGTGAATTTGAAGTTGAAAGTAACAACATTGTACAAGTACGTGGGGCAGTGCCAGTTGGTTCTGCAGTTGTCACAGGGGCTGGATGCCTCCCATTTAAAAAGGTCATTCATGCAGTGGGCCCTATTTGGGGTAAACATCCAAGTTCAAAAAGTGATCGCCTACTCATGTCCGCCATCAGAAATAGCCTTGTGCTGGCAAATGAGTTGCAAATGACCTCAATTGCCATACCTGCAGTGAGTTCTGGAGATGGTTTCCCATTACAAAGGTGTGCAGAATTGATAGTAAATGCAATTAAAACGTTTCATGGGACATGGCAGCTCACAGACCCTTTGAAAGAAATCCATTTAGTAAACTTCTGTAAGCCAACAGCTGAAGCAATACAAAATGCGTGTAAGAATTTGCTTGGTGATACAGAACAAAAACATTTGCTGAATGTGGATTTCACGCCAAATCGGATTCGAGATATATTTGAATTCGAGAAGCTTCATTTCGAAATCAAGAGAGAAAATATTGAAAATCAGAACGTATGTACAGTTTAATTTCCTTTGTTTAAAAATAGGCCTTTTGGCCATATTGAAATCATATAGAGGGTTACTGGATTATCCTGACTGAATAAATCAAATTCTGTTTTTATTATATGGAATTTTAGGATTTTTGCCGAAATAAACCCGGTCCAACAACTACCCCTAATTTGCAATTGAAAATAGCCTTTAAAGTCCTCGTGGTGCTTGTATCAGAGCCGGTGTTTGCGAGGGTCAAATCGCTTCCTCTTCCTGCACTGGTACATGGCCTTCCACATTTCTGCACCTGAAATGAAAGAGAGCTACAAGGAATAGCTTGTGGTGTGAAGGGAAAGCAGAGAGAGAGAGAGAGAGAGAAGTGGGTGGTGAATACATCTGCAGCTTTTCATACAGAGTGTGTGGAATGAGATAGAAGTCAGAAAGGACAAATAAGATGAGGGTATAAAGAAACCCTCCGCAATGTTTCCTCCAGGATTGTCAGTCACCACAGCCGTGACTCTGACCATGTCCATGATGACAAGCACGCTTGGGAGCAGGGATTGTGCAGGCTTGCTCCTTCTCCTCCAATGTCAGCTTGCTGATTTGGGTTGTGTGCAACCATTTCTTGCAAGAAAGAAGTGAGTGTATTGGTGAAAGTCTTGTGAGATGTTTGGAGAATGTGGTTATCATGGTAGAATAGCTGATAGTGTGTAAAATGTGAGTTCGGGGTAAGTGAGGGTTGCAATAATGGATATGTGTGAATAGTAGGAGGAGGTGTGGTTCAGTGATTGTAGTGATATTAAGTGGGGTAGGAGAGTCTTATGAGTCTTGCAATTAGTGAGGTTGTTAGTGGTGTAGCTAAGAGCAGTATTCTTACCTTAATCAGGAGGCTTTGAGGGTGTCCTTGAAACGTTTCCTCTGCCCACCTGGAGCTCACTTGCCGTGTCGGAGTTCCGAGTAGAGTGCTTGCTTTGGGAGTCTTGTGTCAGGCGTGCGAACAATGTGGCCCGCTCAATGGAGCTGATCGAGTGTACTCAGTGCTTCGATGCTGGGGATGTTGGCCTGATCGAGGACGCTAACGTTGGTGCATCTATCCTCCCAGAGGATTTGCAGCATCTTGTGGAGACAGCGTTGGTGGTATTTCTCCAGCGATTTGAGCTTTCTACTGTATATGGACCTCGTCTCTGAGCCACTCTCAAAGCCTCCTTGATAAAATGTAACATCCCCACTGACACCTGAGAGTCCCTGGCCAAAGACTGCCCTAAGTGTAGGAAGAGCATCCGAGAGGGCACTGAGCACCTCGAGTCGCGTCGCCGAGAGCATGCAGAAAGCAAGCGCAGGCAGCGGAAGGTGTGTGCGGCAAACCAGTCTTCCCACCCACCATTTCCTTCAATGACCTTTGACAGAGACTGTAATTCCTGTATTGGACTGTTCAGTCACCTAAGAACTCACTTTCAGAGCGGAAGCAAGTCTTCCTCGATTTCAAGGGACTGCCTATGATGATGATCTTACCATAACAACTCGAGTGAGATCATTGAATTTCTTTTGGCATTGTAGCCATCCTGAGTGCTAGGCTCCTGGCGTTCACATACTCTGCAATCTCTTCCTACTGGTGGCGGAGTTGATACCTAGGGCGACTTCTTGCCCCAGGAGGAAGAAGATGTTCCTTCTGCTATCCACTGCCTCCCAGGTAACATTTGCGAATCTTGGTGCCCGCCCAGTGCTTGCTTCAGCCAGCCAAATCTCTGTTTCCAATTGCGCTTCTCTGCTATCTGCTGCCGGAATGCACCTCCCCTTTAAGGGCTTCTTGATGTCATTCAGTGCTGTGATACCTGGACCCCTTACAGGCATGCACCAACGAGTAGCACGGGTAGCGCTGGCTGCATGCCTAATTCATGATAACGATCAGGCAAAGCGAATATGGTTTGAGTTAATTAAAACCGGTGGGTTCAGTGCGCTCCACCCCACCCCCACCCCCCACCCGACCGCAGTGTAGTCAAATCCAGGCGTAATTGGATTTCTAGGCCATTATCTTTAATATAGCTGAATTTTGATTTTTCTGTAATAAAGTCCATTTCTGTTGGTAAAATGTTAATATTCATGAATGTCGACAGGAATTTAAATGAAAGATCTGAAAAGTTGAAAGAAGTTACTTTTGTGACTTTTTTTTGCCTTAAAACAGACTGATGTGATTGTGAACACAATATCTAGGGACCTAAATCTGAATTTGTACAGGGTTTCCAAAGCAATTGCAGAAAAAGCTGGTCCAGACCTTCAAAAGGAGCTTTATAGAATTACAAAGACAGAACTAATATCTTTTGGAGAAGTATTAAAAACACCAGGATTTCAATTGAGTTGTGACTATGTGTACCATGCAGTGTATTCTCCAAATGAGTCACAAAAGGTAGGCACTATTCCATATTTTAAACATAAATGTATAATTTAATCTAGCATATCCTTGTTGGATACAGTTCTTTTTTTTCCGCTAAAGGTTCTGAAGAAGATTATTTGCAAATGTTTGGAGCTTGTAAAAGAAGATAATATTCGTTCAATTGCATTTCCTATAACAACTGATGCAAAATTATCAAAGAAGGTGGCAAAACTTTTGATTGAAGAAATTATTAATTTTGTTGAATTCAATGAAAACACTAGACTTGCTACTGTTTATTTCGTGCTTCATCCAGCAGAAACAGAAATTTATGAGGTAATGTCGTAAGAAATCAATCTAAGACTATAAGTTTTAAGTAGCTCATTAAAAAAATTATTAATGGCTCTTCTATTACATTGCTCACGGTAAATCATATGATTTTTTTTTGTAATTACAACAATGCACTATGATGAAATGCACAATATATTCTGCAGTTGAACTTCAGTAGTGCTGCTTATGTCCAAAAATTAGAAGCTAATTAGGGTAGACATTGGTATGCATTGCTCCCGGTTATACCAGTTTGTGCACTTCCTGTTGAAGGAGTCCTGTGGAACATTTGTTCCCATTGAGCACGGTGGGAGCCAGCCTGCCCCGTCCAGGATTCTGAAGTGGCACCTGCACCGCCAACCAAAGATAAGATTGAATTTTTTTAAAGTAACCTTAATGTGGAGCCAGGAGGAGCAGGAGTGCCTCACTGATTCCACAGTCCTGGTGATTGCCCCCACTGGTCGCCCTCACCGTTACTATGGTGTAACTCGGACTACAAGTTCCGGAGTCCGCATGGGCGCAGTTAAATGTGGAAATCCAGAAGTTGCTGTTTGATTTGCCCTGCTCCTACACAAGTGGTGCTCCGCTGGTACCTCACTGATAGATTTGACATTCAAATCCATGCAAGGGCATGGCGTTGCTGTACGTACCCATTAGTTATTCACTAAACATGTCATAAAAGGTCAGCGCTGATGGATTCAGGTGTAAGTGAATTTTTAACGGTGTGACAAGTCTTAATTACTGCCGAACCTCTCTGGCACTGAAAATTTAATTTTATAAGTGTGCAGTCTCATTCTTTTAGAATTTAATTATTGTTGAAGATTCTTATAAATTAAAATTTTTAAATGCTTTACTTTTTCTTTCTGTCTGTTATCTCTCTCTCTCTCTCTTAATCCCACCTTTCTTTCCCCCTCTTTATATTGCTTTCTGATTTTACAATGAATAAAATATTCTAATTTATACTTCCTGGTTTAGATTCTGCCTGTCTCAGTGAGGATTCTTCAATCTGATTTGTTGAAGAGCCACATTGTTGCTTCCTCTGCTCACATATGCCACAGAACCCCTATAGAGGGCACCCCGCTGAGGCTGAGGCTCTTTTCTCACGAAAAGAGAAGACTGAGGGGTGACCTAATAGAGAATCTTTAAGATTCTGAAAGGATTTGATAGGGTATACATAGAAAAAATATTTCCAATTGTGGGGAAGATCAAATCCAGGAGTCGTAAGTATAAGATAGTCACTAATAGAGAATTCAGGAGAAACTTCTTTACCAAGAGAGTGGTTTGAATGTGGAACTTGCTATCTCTTAGAGTAGTTGAGGTGAATAACACAGGCTAAGTGAGTGAGCAAAGATTTGGCAGATGGAGTATAATGTTGGAAAGTGTGAGGTCATGCACCTTGGCAGAAAAAAAACAAAGAGCAAGTTATTATTTAAATGGAGAAAGACTGCAAAGTGCTGCAGTACAGTGGGACCTGGGGGTACTTGTGCATGAAACACAAAAGGATAGTATGCAGGTACAGCAAGTGATCAGGAAGGCCAATGGAATCTTGGCCTTATTGCAAAGGGGTTGGAGTATAAAAGCAGGGAAGTCTTGTTACAGCTATACAGGGTATTGGTGAAGCCAAACCTGGAATACTGCGTGCAATTTTGGTTTCCATATTTACGTAAGGATATACTTGCTTTGGAGGCAGTTCAGAGAAAGTTCACTAGGTTGATTCCGGAGATGAGAGGGTTGACTTATGAGGAAATGTTGAGTAGGTTGAAACATAGAAACATAGAAAAATAGGTGCAGGAGTAGGCCATTCGGCCCTTTGAGCCTGCACTGCCATTCAATAAGATCATGGTTGATCATTTCTTCAGTACCCCTTTCCTGCTTTCTCTCCATACCCCTTGATCCCCTTAACTGTAAGAGCCATATCTAACTCCCTCTTGAATATATCCAGTGAACTGGCATCAACAACTCTCTGCGGCAGGGAATTCCACAGGTTAACAACTCTCTGAGTGAAGAAGTTTCTCCTCATCTCAGTCTAAATGGCCTACCCCTTATCCTAAGACTATGCCCCTGGTTCTGAACTTCCCGAACATTGGGAACATTCTTCCCGCATCTAACCTGTCCAGTCCCGTCAGATTCTTTTATGTTTCTATGAGATCCCCTCATCCTTCTAAACTCCAGTGAATAAAGGCCCAGTTGATCCAGTCTCTCCTCACATGACAGCCCAGCCATCCCTGGAATCAGTCTGGTGAACCTTCGCTGCACTCCCTCAATAGCAAGAACATCCTTCCTCAGACTAGGAGACCAAAACTTAACACAGCTGAGGCCTCACTAAGGCTTTGTACAACTGCAGTAAGACCTCCCTGCTTCTATATTCAAATCCCCTAGCTATGAAGGCCAACAAACCATTTGCCTTCTTCATCGCCTGCTGTACCTGCGTGCCCACTTTCAGTTACTGATGAACCATGGCACCCAGGTCTCGTTGCACCTCCCCTTTTCCTAGTCTGCCGCCATTCAGATAATATTCTGCCTTCGTGTTTTTGCCCCCCAAATGGATAACCTCACATTTATCCACATTATACTGCATCTGCCATGCATTTGCCCACTCAGCTAACCTGTCCAAGTCACCCTTCAGCCTCTTAGCGTCCTCCTCACAGCTCACTCCGCCACCCAGTATAGTGTCATCTGCAAACTTGGAGATATTACACTCTATTCCTTCATCCAAATTGTTAATGTATATTGTAAAGAGCTGAGGTCCCAGCACTGAGCCCTGCGGCACTCCACTAGTCACTGCCTGCCATTCTGAAAAGGACCCGTTTATCCCGACTCTCTGCTTCCTGTCTGCCAACCAGTTCCCTATCCACGTCAGTATATTACCCCAAATACCATGTGCTTTGATTTTGCACAACAATCTCTTGTGCAGACCTTGTCAAAAGCCTTCTGAAAGTCCAAATACACCACATCCACTGGTCCTCCCTTGTCCACTCTGCTAGTTACATCCTCAAAAAATTCTAGAAGATTCGTCAAGCATGATTTCCCTTTCATAAATCCATGCTGACTTGACCCAATCCTGTCACCGCTTTCCAAATGCGCTGCTATTTCGTCCTTCATTATTGATTCCAACATTTTCCCCACTACTGATGTCAAGCTCCAGTCCATGGGAACTGATCCAGAGTCGATAGACTGTTGGAAAATGATCACCAATGCATCCACTATTTCTAGGGCCACTTCCTTGAGCACTCTGGGATGCAGACTATCAGGCCCCGGGGATTTATCGGTCTTCAATCCCATTAATTTCCCTAACACAATTTCCCGCCTAATAAGGATATCCTTCAGTTCCTCCTTCTCAGTAGACCCACTGTCCCCTAGTACCTTCGGAAGGTTATTTGTATTTTCCTTCATGAAGGCAGAACCGAAGTATTGGTTCAATTGGTCTGCCATTTCTTTGTTCCCCATTATAATTTCACCTGAATCCAACTGCAAGGGACCTACGTTTGTTTTTACTTATCTTTTTCTCTTCACATATTTATAGAAGTATAGAAGCGTTTGCAGTCGGTTTTTATATTCCCTGCAAGCTTCCTCTCATACTCTATTTTCCCCTTCTTAATTAAACCCTTAGTCCTCCTCTGTTGAATTCTAAATTTCTCCCAGTCCTCAGGTTTGTTGCTTTTTCTAGCCAATTTATATGCCTCTTCCTTGGCTTTAACACTATCCTTAATTTCCTTTGTTAGCCATGGTTGAGCCACCTTCCCGGTTTTATTTTTACTCCAGGCAGAGATGTACATTTGCTGAAGTTCACCCATGTGATCTTTAAATGTTTGCCATTGCTTATCCACCGTCAACCCTTTTAGTATCGTTTGCCACAGTCTATTCTAGCCAATTCACGTCTCATACCATCGAAGTTACCTTTCCTTAAGTTCAGGACCCTAGTTTCCTTTGTCACTCTCCATCTTAATAAGGAATTCTACCATATTGTGGTCACTTTTCCCCAAGGGGCCTCGCACAACAAGATTGCTAATTAGTCCCTTCTCATTACAGAATACCCAGTCTAGGATGACCAGCTCCCTGGTTGGGTTACTCGATATATTGGTCTAGAAAACCATCCCTAATACACTCCAGGAAATCCTCCTCCACCACATTGCTACCAGTTTGGTTAGCCCAATCAATATGTAGATTAAAGTCGCCCATGATCACTGCTGTGACTTTATTGCACACATCCCTTATTTCTTGTTTGATGCTGTCCCCAACCTCACTACTACTGTTTGGTGGTCTATACACACCACCCACTAGCGTTTTCTGCCCTTTGGAATTCCGCAGCTCCATCCATAGCGATTCCACTTCATCCAGGCTAATGTCCTTCCTTACAATTGCATTGATTTCATCTTTAACCAGCAATGCCACCCCGCCTCCTTTTCCTTTCTGTCTATCCTTCCTAAATGCTGAATACCCCTGGATCTTGAGTTCCCAGCCTTGGTCCCCCTGGAACCATGTCTCCGTGATGCCAATCACATCATATCCGTTAACTGCTATCTGCGCAGTTAATTCATCCACCTTATTCCGAATACTCCTCGCATTGAGGCACAGAGCCTTCAGGCTTGTTTTTTTAACACACTTTGTCCCTTTAGAATTTGGCTGTAATGTGGCCCTTTTTGTTTTTTGCCTTGGGTTTCTCTGCCCTCCACTTTTACTATTCTCCTTTCTATATTTTGCTTCTGCCTTCTTTTTACTTCCCTCTGTCTCTCTGCATAGATTCCCATCCCCCTGCCATATTAGTTTAACTCTTTCCCAACAGTGCTAGCAAACAGTCCCCCTAGGATATTGGTTCCGGTCCTGCCCAGGTGCAGACCGTCTGGTTTGTACTGGTCCCACCTCCCGCAGAACCGGTTCCAATGTCCCAGGAATTTGAATCCCTCCCTCTGCACCACTCCTCAAGCCACGTATTCATCTGAGCTATCCTGCGATTCCTACTCTGACTAGCATGTGGCACTGGTAGCAATCCTGAGATTACTAATTTTGAGGTCCTACTTTTTAACTTCGCTCCTGGCTCCTTAAATTCACCTCGTAGGACCTCATCCCGTTTTTTTACCCATGTCATTGGTACCTATATGCACGACGACAACTGGCTGTTCACCCTCCCTTTTTAGAATGCCCTGCACCCGCTCCGAGATACCCTTGACCCTTGCACCAGGGAGGCAACATACCATCCTGGAGCCTCGGTTGCGGCTGCAGAAATGCCTATCTATTCCCCTTACAATTGAATCCCCTATCACTATCGCTCTCCCACTCTTTTTCCTGCCCTCCTGTGCAGCAGAGCCAGCCATGGTGCCATGAACTTGGCTGCTGCTGCTCCCCTGATGAGTCATCCCCCTCAACAGTTCTCATAGCGGTGTATCTGTTTTGCAGGGGGATGACCGTAGGGGATCCCTGCACTACCTTCCTCGCACTGCTCTTCCTGTTGATCTTCCATTCCCTATCTGGCTGTGTACCCTTTACCTGCGGTAAGACCAACTCACTAAACGTGCTATTCACGTAATTCTCAGCATCGTGCATGCTCGAGAGTGAATCCACCCGCAGCTCCAGTTCCGCAACGCGGTTCGTCAGGAGCTGGAGGCGGATACACTTCCCGCACATGTAGGTGTCCCTGATTTCCCACTTAGTACAGGAGGAGCATAACACGTGTCCGAGCTCTCCTGCCATGACTTAACCCTTAGATACACTTAAACTGGCAATAACAATGCTAAAGGTTACTTACTGCTATAGAAAAGAAAAAAGAAAAGCTAAAAGTTTGGGCCTCTACTCATTGGAATTCAGAAGAATGAGAGGTGATCTTATCGAAACGTATAAGATTATGAGGGGACTTGACAAGGTGGATGCAGAGAGGATGTTTCCAAAGATGGGAGAGACTAGAACTAGAGGGCATAATCTTAGAATAAAGGGCCGCCCATTTAAAATTAAGATGAGGAGAAATTTCTTCTCTCAGAGGATTGTAAATCTGTGGAATTCGCTGCCGCAGAGAGCTGTGGAAGCTGGGACGTTGAATAAATTTAAGACAGAAATAGACAGTTTCTTAAACGATAAGGGGATAAGGGGCTATGGGGAGCGGGCAGGGAAGTGGAGCTGAGTCCATGATCAGGTCAGCCATGATATTGAATGACGGAGCAGGCTCGAGGGGCCATATGGCCTACTCCTGTTCCTATTTCTTATGTTCTTGTTATGTAATAAAGGCAATGCTGGATAAGCACATGAGGAAGAAAGGAATAGAAGGTTTATGCTGTTAGGGTTAGAAAAAGAGGGGTGGGAGGAGGCTCAGGTGGAACATGGAGCTTGGACTAGTTGGGCCGGATGGCCTATTTCCGTGCTGTACATCCTTTGCAAATGGAAGGTGAAGGTCCTATTGAAGTCTCTTCTTCCTCCAGGTGGCCCAGGAGACTTATCTGTTACACAAGAACATAAGAAGTAGCAGGTGTAGGCCATACGGCTCTTCGAGCCTGCTCTGTCATTCAATATCATGGCTGATCATCGACCTGAACTCCACTTTCCTGTCTGATCTCCATATCCCATAAGAACATAAGATGAACATAAGTTGAAGGCCAGTCTCGGCTGAGACCGTCAGTGGGAAGCCTTGTTCTGATCTTCAGGGCGCATTTGCCTTACTTTATCCTTGTTGGATCTTTGTGTTTCCTGGCTGGCACTGGTGAGCCCTCTCTTGACAGCAGGAATCCCTCCAGAAGCCCATTGTGCACATCAAATGAGTCACAACCCCGGAAAATGTGTTGGGCTGGAGCGAGCACGGAGGTGTGGGAGTAAGTGTTGCCCTTCTAAAAATTCCACCATGAAGAGAAAAATACAAGCCATTGTTTGCCTTTCCCTCTTTCACTCCTTTCTCTTTCCTTCTTTCCTTCTCTCTCTCTCTCTCTCTCTTCCCCTGTCTCATAACATAAGAAATAGGGACAGGAATAGGCCATTTGGCCCCTCATGGCTGATCTGATTTTGGGTTCAGCTCCACTTCCCTGCCTGCTCCCATAACCCTTCACTCCTTTATTGTTCAAAAATCTATCTCCACCTTAAATATATTCAATGACCCAACCTCCACAGCTCTCTAGGGCAGAGAATTCCACAGATTTACAGCTCTCTAAAAAGAAATTCCTCCTCATCTCAGTTCTCAGAGTTCTCCTCCCCCCACCCCCCACAATATTTTCATTGTACCTCATTGTAACTTTCTTTCACATTCTCACTCTGTTTAAATATATTTATTTGTCTCTGAGCTTCTCTTCTGAATGCCTCTTGTATATTTTCTATCTTTGTATTTATGCATTTCTTTCTTTCGCTTGATTTTCTGTCAGCTTCTCACACAATTGCCCCTTTTATTTTTCCTGTATGTTTTGTGCTTTGCCCATTTCAGCCTGTGTGAACACAAGCTGAAACCACAAGTAGAGCAAGTATTTATTTATTCTCTTGTAAATTTATTTGTTCGTGTATATATCAGTGGTTCAAAGCAACGTTGTTACCAATAGAAGTTGGAACTGAACTTTTGAAACAATTTGGTCAGTTTTGTGGTACTTGCTGATTGTACCTAGTGCATATCTGTTGTGCCATAATTCAGAAAGTTGTGACAACTCAGTCTCGTGATTATCCACTTCAAATAACTACCACCTTATAAACTAACCATGCTGATTAGAAACTAATCATAATTAGAGGCTCAACCCCCTACACAGCTGCCTGAAAAATCTCAGAAAAGTGGAGACCCAGAGTAACTGGGTCCCAACTTTATTCCGGTGGGTTCTGTTAGACTCCCACCAACATTACAGCAAGCATCCAGAAGTTGCCCCCCGCCCCCATCCCCTGAGAAATTTGGGAACCTCTGTTTTAAGTAGTTTGAGGTTTGGGTGAATTAAATGAAATCTTCATGAGGCCTGAAATAATTTTGTAAGCTAGAAGGTTCCAAACTGCCATTCAAGACTGAATAATGCATTAGTGATGCAACAATAACTCATTTTAGGAAGCCTTTAGTCATTTTAATATACTGTGCTGAACACAGCATCCACCATAGCTTTTTATTCTCACACTGCCACAATCTAAAAATAAATTGTGTTATGATTTGCTGGAGTAAGGTGTTCTGGTATTTATTTTGAAGTAACCATACAAAGTACTTCAGCAAGATAAATGTGGATGACACTAGTTCCTTTAGTCAGTTAATGTTGTACCTATTGTAGTTAAGTCAAGGGGGATAGAGTATAAAAGCAGAGAAGTCCTGCTCGAACTGTACAGGGTATTGGTGAGGCCACACCTGGAGTGCTGCATACAGTTTTGGTTTCCATATTTAAGGAAGGATATACTTGCATTGGAGGCTGTTCAGAGAAGGTTCACTAGGTTGATTCCGGAGATGAGGTAGGTTGACTTATGAAGATAGGTTGAGTAGCTTGGGCCTATACATCTTGGAGTTCAGAAGAATGAGAGGTGATCTTATTGAAACTTCTAAGATAATGAGGGGGCTCAACAAGGTGGATGCAGAGAGGATATTTCCACTCATAGGAGAAACTAAAACTAGGGGACATGGGGCTAGACTTTCCACTTTTGTGCAGATCGCCCCAAAATGGGCATTATTTCTAGTGTTGGCGGTAAATATGGGTTTTGAGATCGCCGGATTATCGCCCATTTTCAACACCCCAACTTTCCATTTTATAAAATGGGCATTATCGCGAGCGATCTGAAATGGGCGTTAGCATAAAAAATTTTGACCTTCTGCAGTAAAGTGTCGATGCCCATAGCAACATCATGGCCACGATCATTTCCCGTGTTTCAGGAGACCAGGGGTCATCATTACATGTGCAGAAGAGGAGAGAGAGAGGGAGCAGAGAGGAACTGAAAGCATGTGTGATGTGTGCTTGTTTGACTGTTTTGGGAGGTAGGAGGGAGATTTTCCAGCAACAAAAAGAATTCAGAGCACAAATAACATTGTTCCCACCGAGTTTTTTGCGGATTTTTTTTTTTTACTATGGAAGGGATGGAGGAGGCGATACAGCACGCTGTGGAGACTGATGCTGGCGGAAGCAGTGAGGTAGGAGAAGAACAATTGGAAGGACAACAAAGAGCGAGGAGATTCTCGGACGAGACAAATGCCTCCCTCCTGCAGGAGGTCAAGTCACGCTGGGGTCAATTGATCCAGGGTGGGCGTGGGAAGCCCACCCCAAAGGTCTACCAGAGGATATGGGCTTACATAGGCGAGGTGGTCTCGTCGGTGACCGACGAGGTGCGTGAGGGCAACCAATGCCACAAGCGATGGAACGACCTTTTCGGATCTGCCAGAGTAAGTATTACATTTATTTACATGTAATTATATATTTATATAATTTGAATTGTACATGTAATGAGTGATTAAAATCAGATGTGATGTCTTGCACTTATACCGGGACTGTTTTACTCAAAGCCTGCGCTCATGGTGTATGTCTTTAGGTAAAGAATGATAATTTTCATAATAATCATGATTACATCTGTCGGTTATGTGTTGTATCAGTCTCTGTGACAGTACCTAGCAATGATATCATGCAATGATCTCATGCCATGTCGTGCTGGTGTTACCTTTTACAGAAGAAGCTTTCGAGGAATAGGGCCGAGCAGAAGCGAACAATGGCGGGCCACCAGTAATCAGCAACCTCACCGATATTGAGGAGCGGGTGCTCGCACTAGTGGGGACTCACCCCCCGGTCGGCCATGCAAGCAGCTGCAGAACCTGATGTGATGCCACGTGAGTAAAGCATACACCATTGCGTGATGTAAAGTCAATAGATGTCACATCCACTCATATCCGACCAATAATATATGATAGATGAATGCTAAAAATATTTTCTAAATAATGATGGCCGCATGAGAATCATTGCAATGCAGAATTCAGTGATGGTCATGAAATGTGATGTCTGGAATGATTTTGATAGCGGTGGTGCTTTTGTCGTGCATATGCTGTGTGTTGCGCTGGACTCACCTTGTGACCCTAGCACCCCCTTCTCCTCGAATAATCTCATTTATGTTTTGCAGCTCAGTCAGCAGCCCGGCCCCATACAAGACGACCGAGCCCAGAAGGTGGGGGCACGGGGCCAGACTCGCTGGACAATCCTCCATCTGGTGCTGAGGAGCCCCGATTCTCGCCCGTGGATCTGCTGGGTCCCTCCTCCATGGATGACAGTGCCGACTTTGAAGAGCCTGCATCCCCAAACGTGGTTGGTTCAACGCAGCAGGTCTGCTCCACGAGCGGCAGATCTGAGCGGGGACATGGTAGACTTGTCCAGGAGGAGTGTTGACATAGGTCAGCAGATTCTATAGATAATGGGGGGCATATCCCAACAGCTGGCCAGCATGTCCGCCACCATGCCGGAGTACGTGCCATGGATGGCGGAGGCCCTGGAGGTGATAGCCAGGAACACTGGTGGCAGAGGCCTCCCAGTGGTCCCGGAGCGCCGCAGTGCACCCCAAGGTGCCGCACCCCCATTGCCAACGACACATGAGAGCCAAGAGGAAGATCTTGCTTCTGGCTCGGAGCATGTTTCCATCTCGGGATCGTCCTCGCCCGTATCCGTCCAACCAGCGGTTCTGCTGTCATCCCCACCGATGAAGCAGCACCTGAAGAGCTTGGAGCCAGGAGGGGAAAGGGTAGAGGTAGGGAGGAGAAGCGGGGATGGGGGGAAGGAAAGTGAGGTGCATGGCCGCAGGTGTAGTCTTGGTTGGATTTTTATGTTCTTGTTACTATTTTGTTGGGAGGTTTGCGGGAAGCGGGGAGGGGGCTACCTTGTTTTGCATTTGTGTTCTGTGTTGGAAATGTTGAACATTTGAATGATCTAAATGTTATAAATTTGTTGTGGGGTGGGGTGAGGGTGGGTTGGAGTGTTTTTTACTGTTATAATTATGATATCATACAAATGTTCTTATTAAATGTTTTTTATTTAACATAACCTTGTTATGCATTGTCTCAGATAGCTGCACCGTTACACACTGGTGATTTCTTAACATGAAATGGGATAATTAAACTATACTCGAATCAACTTAAATTTTAACTGTCACCAAGGTGATGCACACCATTGATGTCATCATCATCATAGGCAGTCCCTCGGGATCGAGGAAGATTGCTTCCACTCTTAGCATGAGTTCTTAGGTGGCTGTACAGTCCAATACGAGAACCACAGTCTCTGTCACAGGTGGGATAGATAGTCGTTGAGGGAAAGGGTGGGCAGGGAGCCTGGTTTGCCGCACGCTCCTTCCGCTGCCTGCGCTTGATTTCTGCATGCTCTCGGCGACGATACTAGAGGAGCTCAGCGCCCTCCCGAATACACTTCCTCCACTTAGGGCGGTCTATGGCCAAGGACTCCCAGGTGTCAGTGGGGATGTCGCACTTTATCAGGGATGCTTTGAGGGCGTCCTTGTTACATTTCCTCTGCCCGCCTTTGACTCGTTTGCCTTAGACGAGTTCCGAGTAGAGCGCTTGCTTTGGGAGTGTCGTGTCTGGCATGCAAACTACGTGGCATGCCCAACGGAGCTAATCAAGTGTGGTCAGTGCTTCAATGCTGGAGATATTGGCCTGGACGAGGACGCTAATGTTTATGCGTCTGTCCTCCCAGGGGATTTGCAGGATCTTGCGGAGACATCGCTGGTGGTATTTCTCCAGTGACTTGAGGTGTCTACTGTACATGGTCCACGTCTCTGAGCCATACAGGAGGGCGGGAATTACTACAGCCCTGTAGACCATGAGCTTGGTGACAGTTTTGAGGGACTGATCTTCAAACATTCTTTTCCTCAGACGGCTGAAGGCTGCACTGACGCACTGGAGGCGGTGTTGGATCTCATCATTAATGCTTGCTCTTGTTGATTGGAGGCTCCTGAGATAGGGGAAGTGGTCCACGTTGCCCGGGGCCACGCCGTAGATCTTGATGTTTGGGGGGAAGTGCTGTGCGGCGAGGACAGGCTGGTGTAGGACCTTTGTCTTACTAACGTTTAGTGTAAGGCCCATGTTTTCATACGCCTCGGTAAATACGTTGACTATGTCCTGGAGTTCAGCCATAGTGTGTACACAGACGCAGGCGTCGTCCGTGTAATGTAGCTCGACGACAGAGGTTGGAGTGGTCTTGGACCTGGCCTGGAGACGGTGAAGGTTGAACAGCTTCCCACTGGTTCCGTAGTTTAGCTCCACTCCAGCGGGGAGCTTATCAACTGTGAGGTGGAGCATGGCAGCGAGGAAGATTGAGAAGAGGGTTGGGGCAATGACGCAGCCCTGTTTGACCCCGGTCCGGACATGAATTGGGACTGTGAAGGATCCGTTGGTAAGGATCACGGCTTGCATGTCGTCGTGGAGCAGGCGGAGTATGATGACGTAATTTTGGGGGCATCCGAAACGGAGGAGGACGCTCCATAGACCCTCGCGGTTGACAGTGTCAAAGGCCTTTGTAAGGTTGAAGAAGGCCATGTATAAGGGCTGGCGCTGTTCCCTGCATTTTCCCTGCAGCTGTCGCGCTGCAAAAATCATGTCCGTTGTACCCTGGAGGGGACGAAATCCGCACTGCGACTCCGGGAGGAGCTCCTCGGCCATGGGGAGAAGACGGTTGAGGAGGACTCTAACGACGACTTTCCCAGTGGTTGATAGCTGGAGATTCCTCTGTAGTTGCCGCAGTCGGACTTGTCCCCTTTTTTAAAGATGGTCATGATCACAGCTTCTCTAAGATCTCCCGGCATGCTCTCCTCCCTCCAGATGAGATAGATGAGGTGGTGTATTCGCGCCAGTAATGCCTCTCCATACTTGAGTGCCTCAGCAGGGATTCCATCTGCTCCCATAGCCTTGTTTTTTAGCTGTCTTATGGCCTTTTCTACCTCATGCAGTGTTGGGGTCTCACTGAGGTGGTGGCGGGTAGCATGCTGCGGAATGGAGTCGAGAACATTCGAGTCAAAGGTAGAGTCTCAATTGAGGAGATCTTCCATGTGTTCCTTCCAGCGAGCCCTGACTGCTTCGATGTCCTTGATGAGTGTTTCCCCATTCTTGGCCAGGAGTGGTGTGGGGCCTTGGGAGTTTGGTCCATATGTGGCCTTGACTGTGGTGAAGAATCCTCGCACATCATGGCTGTCGGCCAGCTGCTGTATCTCCTGTGCTTTCTCCATCCACCACCTGTTCTTTAGGTCCCGGGTTTTTTCTTGGACCTTAGTCTGTAATGCTGCTTTGCTGCTCCCGAGTTGGGTTGCTGTTTAAGGCTCAGAAATGCCCTGCACTTGCAATCTATTAGTTCTTGAATCTCCTGATCATTCTCATCAAACCAGTCCTTGTGTTTCCTGGTTGAGTGACCGAGCGTCTCCTTGCAGACACTGGTTATGGAGGCCTGGAGGGCAGACCAAGCGCTATGGGCATTCTGCGTCTCGGGCTCATCAAGGCACGCCAGGTTAGCTGTGAGGCGCTGACTGTAAAGGGCTCTCTTAGCTGGGTCCTTAAGTGCCCCGGCATTGACTTTTTTGCGACACTGCTTCTGCAGTCCCCTTCGCTTTGGGGCTATGTTGATGTCAATGATGGATCGGATTAGGTGGTGGTCCGTCCAGCAGTCGTCAGCTCCTGTCATGGCACGGGTGATGCACATATCCTTGCGATCCCTGGCTTGGGTGATGACAGAGTTGAGCAGGTGGCCAGTGCTTGGAGCGAGGATGTTGCCACGATGCCTTGTATTTGTCTATCTGGCGGAACAAGGTGTTGATGATGACAAGTTCATGCTCTGGACATTTTGTCAGGAGTAGGGTACCGCTGGAGTTGGCTTTCCCTACCCCTAGGGAGGTGCTACCCCGATGCCCATCTTAAGGAGCCGTTGCCAAAAGTTAGGGCCTACCTCAGGCCTTCCACCAAACCGCACATCGGCATTTCCCGGCTGGACCTCCTGCTGACTCGACGCGACCTGGGCCTCCTGGCTGGACCTCCTGCAGCGGCTGGATGACTCGACGTGACCTGGACCTCCCGGCTGGACCCCCTGCAGTGGCTGGACGACTTGACGTGACCTGGACCTCCCGGCTGGACCTCCTGCGGCGACTGGGCAGCTGGACCTGGCTATTGGGCCTCCACCTCCTCCCCTGGATCTCTCCTTCCCCACTGATGGCCTGGCCTCCTCTCCTCCTCCAGCATGTGGTGAGTACAATGGCTGTGACCCCCCTGCCCCCCTATTCTGAACCCCAGTGCACTGCTGGCCTCTCCAATGCCTGCCCCCAACCAAGCCTTGGACCACCTACCACCAAGGGCGCTACCCAGCGCCGAGCTTGCGGCCAACACCTCGCCAGAGGCAATTAGGCCCATATAGCCATGCTTGGTCTCCAGTCGTCCTGGACCCCCTTGCCACTGGACCAAGACCTCGCTCAGCTAAGCCCATGTGTGTAGCCGGCATGCAACGATCACCCCATGTTAAAAGAAATCACGCACAGGCATTTTCCACTCCTCTAACATGAAGTTCGGGACCTGGAACGTCAGGACCCTCATGGACAACCCCAACAGCAACAGACCGGAACGCTGTACCGCCATAATTGCCCGGGAACTTAGACACTTTGACATCGACATCGCAGCCCTAAGCAAGACCGGGCGGGCAGGGGAAGGCCAGCTCAAGGAACATGGTGGAGGTTACACCTTCTTCTGGAAAGGCAAACCAGAGGCAGAACGCTGCCTCCACGGAGTCGGCTTTGCCATCAAAAACAAGCTTGTCGACCACCTCAAAGACTCCCCCTGCGGGACTAACGAACACCTCATATCGTTTCGACTCACCCTATCCCGGAACAGGTGCACCACAGTCATCAGTGCTTACGCCCCAACACTCGATACAACAGATGAGGCCAAAGAGGATTTTTACTCCAACCTCGAAAAATCCCTGACCTGCGTTCCCGCGGGGGACAAACTGATGCTTCTCAGCGACTTCAACGCCAGGGTCGGCTGGGACACTGACCTCTGGGGAGGCGTGATTGGCAGAGAGATTGACCATTGATGTATGAGCTGCAGACACAGCAATGTTGCAGCTTTGTAAATACCACCAATGTTATTTCAAGCAAAGCGCTCATTTATGAGCTGCTGACGTAAGAGTCTTGCAACAATGTAGCCACCACGGATCCTTTCCTGCGGTCTAGAGGGGGGCGGGAGCATGGTTTTATCATCAGCCTGATTGTCTGGCCCGAGGTCAGCGTCCACCTCCTCGTCCTTCTCTTCCTCTCTCTCCTGAAATGGACCGTCAGTCCCTTCTGGCAATTCTTGTCCCCTCCTGATAGCCAAGTTGTGCAGCATGGAGCACACTATCACGAATTGAGCTACCTGCTCAGGCTGGTATTGTAACGTGTGGCTCTGTGGCTCTTGTTGTATTGCTTCTCGGCTTCTGTCTGGGTGTTACGCAGGGGGCCATCAGTCAGGTGGCGAGGCCATATCCTTTGTCACCAAGCATCCAGCATTGACCTTGTGGCTGACTGGTAAACATGTCAGATACAGCGCTCTTACGCAGGATGTGAGCATCATGGATGCTGCCCGGAAATTTTGCATTCACTGCCATAATAATTTGCTGCTGGTCGACAATGACTTGCACATTCAGGCTTTGAAAAACCTCTGCATCCTGAAAAGGTGCCCGCATGGCGATGTGTGTACAGTCAATTGCTCTCTGCACCTTGGGGAAGGTAGCAATTCGATAGAATCCGGAGCCCTTTCAGTCGAAGCCTCCCTGGTCATAGGGAAGCTGATAAAGTCCATCCTGTGCGTAAAGGGCTTCAGTGACCTGTAGAATGCAGCAATATGTGGCATGCTGAGATATACCGCAAATGTCATCAGCTGAGGCCTGAAAGGAACCCGATACGTAGAACGAAAATACCGCGGTGACCTTGACCTCGACGGACAGTGTGATCCTGATGGTGCTGGCAGGCTGCACATCTCCCCTGATGAGCTGGCATATCTCACTGATAACCTCTTTGTGGAAGCACAGTCTCCTAAGGCACGTGTTATCGGACAAGTTCAGGTAAGACCGCTTCTCCCTGTAAGTGCGTGGGGTGTAAGATCTCGTCCTCCTCAGCAGTCTGGCACGACTTAGATTGGGCACATAATGCTGTTGAATATACATTCTGCCATCTCTAGTCTGCAGCATGTGCTTGGTCATCAAGACAGGCTGAGAAATAACAGACCCCATTACAATAACTATCAGTATTACACTGAATGTTCACAAGCAATACATTTTCCCACTAAGACACCTAAACTAAATTCCAATCGTCCACAGTATGATAAGATGTTTGTTCAGATGTTCAAATCACCTTAAAAGAACTCCACAGTACATCAAAACTCCCCAGAAGTTTAAGCAGCCTTTTAAATGAAGCGACCTGCGATTTACAAAATGGCGTCCATACCGCTGTGATTAGTTCAGGTGAGAGCAACTTTTTCACAGCGGTTTTTTCGGCGATAAATATTTTCAGCGATATGTGTGCTAGGTGCCAAAAGTAATGCTCGGCGATATTTTGGGTGTTAGTTTCGCCCATTCTGATCTTTATGCCAAAAAAAGTGGGCGGGAGGTATTATTATTTCTCAGCGTTAAGTACATGCCGAAAGTAACAATGGGCAATAAGTGAGCAATAAGTGGGCATTATTTTCTATGTTGTGCCTAAATAGGCGATATCTGGGCGTTATACCTCATCTCAGCGTTAAAATGGACGTTAAGTGGGCGGTATCGATGCAAAAAAAGTGGGACGTCTAGCCCATAGTCTTAGTCCAAGGGGCCGCCCATTTAAAACTGAGATGACGAGAAATTTCTTCTCTGAGGGTTGTAAATCTATGGAATTCTCTGCCCCAGAGAGCTGTAGAGGTTGGGTCATTGCATATATTTAAGGCGGAGATAGACAGATTTTTGAGCGATAAGGGGTAAATGGTTATGGGGAGCAGGCAGGGAAGTGGAGCTGAGTCCATGATCTTATTAAATGGCGGAGCAGGCTCAAGGGGCCAAATGGCCTACTTCTGCTCCTATTTCTTATGTTCTTATGTTCTTAAGCCAGTTATGGCAACAGTTCTTTCTCATCGCAAGGACTGTGTCATTCCCATTTGTGCAAGTCAGTGGCAAATATCATGAGAAATGTTTCAAGTTAAAAAAATGTTTTAAAGAGAAATTATGATTGTATTTGTTTTATTTTTCCAAAGAAGTACATTTTAAGCTAAAATAAAGAAGTGAAATGTTATTAGATGAAAATGTGCTGACATTTATTTTAAAACATCAATAATGCAGTTTTTTTGCTACACTGAAATGTGTATCCTGAAGGAAAACAAAGTATGATCCTTAGAGTGGTTCAAATCACTTACTTTTAATAATATTAACAAGTTACTATCTTAGATTGTGAAAAGGGTGTCAAATGGAGTAAAGTAGTCACAGAAAAGATTCAGGAGGCAGAGACATTTATAAGTGGTTTGATTGCTTCATTGATATAAATTTAAAAGGATACAGGAAAATGAATGCTGTTCAATTGCCTGTATTAATTCAGTAAGTATAAAGTCAGATCCAATAATATGAACTTATTTTGTCACTTTGATCAAACGTCAGATTGACCAGGCTATAAAAAATCAACTACAGTATCTTAACCGATAGCACAAGGATGAAAATATTTTGTAGTTTGGAAATATTTCAATCGACAACACTATTGCCATTCTTGCAGGCGATGGTAATGCTGTAAAATTGAAATGAAATGCAAGTTTGTCGTAGCTTTGTCAGTTTGCAGTCACTATTTTGTTTTGGACATGGTGACAAGCAGTATACAATAGTTTTAGAAATATGCAAGTTATAAAATTATTCATGAGTATGAAAAAAAATTCCAAGCAATATCAAAATTATTACTAAAAGTTTTTTATAAATATAAAAAGAGAAAGAGAGTAGCAAAGAAGAATGTAGGCCCATTAAAGACAAAGGTAGGCACGACTAGAATGAACTATAAGAAAATGTTAGACTAGTTAAGTGTGTACTCTATCCATTTTCACATTGGAGTAAGAGGGCAAAATAGAACCTGACGACAAGACAACCTAAAAATAAGTCAAGGGGAGGAACTTAGTGGATTTAATACAAGTTGGAAAAAAATGGCAATGAAGAAAATAATGGGGCTTAAGATAGGACCTGGATATTTCCCAGAGTATTACAAGGAATAAGTGAGGAAATTGCAGCTGCATTAGAGACAGAGTAATTGAGCACTTGGACAAGGATGAGCTGATCAAAGAGAGTCAGCATGGATATGTGAAAGGTAGGTCATGTCTGGCTAATCTAGTTGAATTTTTTGGTCACTAGCATGGTGGATAGGTAAGTATCTATGGATATATTCTATATTGATTTTCAGAAGGATTTACACAGATAAGGTTCTACACAAAAGATGATCAAAATGAAATAACACAGAATTGGATGTAACCTTGTCACATGAGTTGGTAATTGGTTGGGAGCTAGGAATAAAGGGAATGTTCCCTGACTGGTGGGATGTGACAAGTGATGTTCCCCAGGGATCTGTACTGTGGCCTCAGCTTTTCATCATATATATCAATGTCTTGGATGAAGGAATGCATAATTGTATATTCAAGTTTGCAGATGATACTTAGCTAGAAGGCACAGTATGTTGTGTAGAAGGAAGCAGGAAGTTACAAAGGAACATGGGCAGACTTAAGTGAGTGAACAAAATTATGGCAGTTGGAGTTCAATGTGGGAATGTGTGATGTCATTCATTTTAGAATCATAGAATCATAAAATCATAGAATGGTTACTGCACAGAAGGAGGTCATTCAGCCTGTCGAGCCCATGCCAGCTAGTCCCACTCCCCGCCCTTACCCTGTAGCCCTGCAAAGTTTTTTCCTTCAGACACTTATCCAATTTCCTTTTCAAAGCAACAATTGAGTCTGTCTCCACCACCCTTTCAGGCAGTGCATTCCAGATCCTAACCACTCGCTACGTAAAAAAGTTTTTCCTCATGTCACCTTTGGTTCTTCTGCCAATCACCTTAAATCTGTGTCCTCTGGTTCTCGACCCTTCTGCCAATGGGAACAGTTTCTCTTTATTTACTCTAGCAAAACCATTTCTGATTTTTAACACCTTTATCAAATTGCCTCTTAACCTTCTCTGCTCTAAGGAGAACAACTCCATCTTCTCCAGTCTCTCCACATAACTGAAGTCCTTCATCCTTGGAACCATTCTTGTAATCTTTTCTGCACCCTCTCCAAGGCCTTCACATCCTTCCTAAACTGCAGTGCCCAGAATTGGACGCAATACTCCAGTTGAGGCCGAACCAGTGTTTTATAAAGGTTCATCCTAACTTCCTTGCTTTTGTACTCTATGCCTCTATTTATGAAGCCCAGGATCCCGTATGCTTTTTAAATCACTTTCTTAAACTTTTCTGCATTAAATTTCATCTGCCACGTGTCCGCCCATTCCACCAATCTGTCTATGTCCGCTTAAAGGCTAGCACTATCCTCCTCACTATTTACTATACTTCCAAGTTGTGTCATCTGCAAATTTTGAAATTGTGTCCTGTACACCCAAGACCAAGTCATTAATATATATATAAAAAAACAGTGGTCCTAGTACCGACTCCTATATTCCTCCAGTCAATAAACAACCGCTCACCACTACCCTCTGTTTCCTGTCACTTTGCCAATTTTGTATCCATGCTGCAACTGTCCCTTTTTTTCCATGGGCTTCAACTTTGCTGGAAAGCCTACTATGTGGCACTTTATCAAATGCCTTTTGGAAGTCCATGTACCCCACATCAACCGCATTGCTCTCATCAACCCTCTCTGTTACCTCATCAAAAAAACTCGATCAAATTAATTAAACATGATTTGCCTTTAACAAATCCGTGCTGGCTTTCCTTAATCCACACTTGTCCAAGTGATTGTTAATTTTGTCCCGGATTATCATTTCTAAAAGCTTCCTCACCACCGAGGTTAAACTGACTGGCCTATAGTTGCTGGGTATAACATTTGTAATTCTCCAGTCCTCTGGCACCACTCCTGTGTCTAAGGAGGATTGGAAAATGATGGCCAGTACTTCCGCAATTTTGACCTTTATTTCCCTCAGCATCTGAGGATGCATCCATCCCGGTGACTTATCTACTTCAAGTACAGCCAGCCTTTCTAGTACCTCTGATTTATCAATTTTTAGTCCATACAGTATCTCAACAACCTCCTCTTTCACTACGACTTTGGCAGCATCTTCTTGGTAAAGGCAAATGCAAAGTACTCATTTAGTACCTCAGCCATGCCCTCTGCCTCCATTCGTAGGTTTCCATTTTGATCCCTAATCGGCCCCACCCCTCCTCTTGCTACCCATTTACTATTTATGTGCCAAGAAAGACAAATGGAATATTTTCTTAAAGGGGAGAGACTAGATTTATATTAGATAAGCAAATCAAGTGATATGAAACAAAGTCTGTTAAATGTAGTTGAGGAACAGATAACCCATGATCTAATTGAATGGCAGGACAGGCTCCATAGGGTGAATGGCCTACTCCTGTTCCTATGTTCACAAAAAATTGTAAAATGACAAATATTCTGTCTTGTTATCTGTCGTATTGCCTGAAACTGCAAACTTAATAGTTAGCTAGGTGGCCCTTCCCACGTTTCCCAAATTAAGTGAGTATTTACAGAAAAGAAAAACGAGATGATTGAACTCTAAAGGTTGTAATACTATAATTTCTAACTTAAACCTTAAGCAATATACTCATCTCTTTAAACAAATGCTACAAATTCAATAGTCAAATGCTACAAATTCAATAGTTAAATGCTACAAAAAATTTGAGTCATTCCTTAGTGTCTCATCATTCTGCTTTTCATAATTTGTAATTTGAATTTCTATTTTTCTGAATCACTTTGTGTTCACAATTTCTTAGTTTAAAAAATGTCATGTTTTTAAATCAGTTAAAATACATGTAATTTGAATCTTTTTCAACATTCTCAGTGTATCAAAAACTCCTGTTAAAAATAAAATTGTCATGTTGGACTAATTTAATGGGCTACAAAACAGTTTATTAACAGTGACAACTATCTCCATGTTTATGTTTAGGCATTTCTGCATGAATTATTTATACTAAAACAAATACCTCAACAAAAAGAAAAGCTCATAACAATAACTGGTAAGTTAGCACAATAAGAAAACTGTAGATGGTAGGAATTGATTAGACTTTGACTACAGGGATGCTAAATGTTTCAAATATCCATTACCATTATTTATACTGCAGAACTTCAGGAAATAGCTCTGCAATCCTCACCTAGTTTATGTCCTGATATAGTTTTAAAGCAATGGACCCACATCCTTAAAACAATTGTTCACCTGCAGTTGTTTTCATTTAGGTCAACAGTTGTGAAAGAGCTTTGCTGGTCTGTATGGAACAGGTATGAACACTTCTGGTTCTCAGACAAAACATGTGCCTCTAATAAGTACAAGCATCATCATAGGCAGTCCCTCGGAATCGAGGAAGACTTGCTTCCACTCTTAAAATGAATCCTTAGGTGGCGGAACAGTCCAATACGAGAGGCACAGTCCCTATAGTTGTCCATGAGGGTCCTGACGTTCCAGGTCCTGAACTTCATGTTAGAGGAGTGGAAGATGTCTGTGCGTGAGTTCTTTTAAAGTGGGGTGGTCGTTGCACACCGGCTACCACACGGGCTTCGCTGAGCAAGGTCTTGATCCAGTGGCAAGGGGGTCCAAAATGACTGGAGACCAGGCACTGCTATATGGGCCTAGTTGCCCACAGCGAGATGTTGGCCGCAGGTTCGGCACTGAGTGGCGTGCTTGATGGTAGGTGGTCCGAGGCCTGGTTGGGGGCAGGCATTGGGAGTGTCAGTGGTCCACTGGGGTTCAGAGTGGGAGGTCAGTGGGGTCACAGCCATGGTACTCACCAAGTGCTGGAGGAGGAGAAGAGGCCAGGTCGCCGGTGGGGAAGGAGAGCTCCAGTCATCACTGAAGGAGGAGAGGGGGCCAACCGCCATCATAGAAGAGGAGACCTGGTCGCCGTTGAGGAGGAGGTTTCTTGTGGAGAAGAAGAGGTCTAGCCATCGTCGAAGAGGAAAGGCCCATCTGCCGCCACTGGAGGTGTTCCGATTGCCTCTGGAGGGGTGAAAGGACCGTCACCGGAGGGGTGAAGGGGTGTTTCTGCTTCATCTGCCACTGCTGGTGCCTCCGATTAGGTCCAAGCTGTTCCTCCACTCTGCTTTATGATCCTTATAGTCCAGGTTGCCGCCACAGGAGGCCCGGCCGTCGTTGCCGATGAGTGGTGTGGTGGGAAGCTTAAGGTAGACCCGAACTTGTGGGATTCGCAGAGTTGGGTTTAGAGTAAGGGTTTAAGTGTTTAAGCAACTGTAAGGGATTAAGTGTTTAAGTACAAGCAACACCGCTGCCAGAGATCAAGCCAGCTGCATCTCTTTTGTTGGTGCGCATGATCTCCTGCATAAATACTGCCTTGTCACTTACTTCCATGTTGCTAATGGTAAAGCAATAGAATAAATGAGGTTTTTTTGGAAACTGCCCTGATCAAAAAAAAACACAAAATTCTATTAATTTTGTTGTATGCCATTTCTTCATGTACATAAGAAGCAGGAGTAGGGCCCCTCGAGCCTGCTCCGCCTTTCAATAAGATCATGGTTGATATGATACTGGCCTCAACTCCACTTTCCCACCCATTCCCCATAACAATTGACTTCCTTTTTGTTCAAAAATCAATCTATCTCCACCTTAAATATGTTCAATGACCCAGCCTCCACAGCTCTCTGGGGTAGAGAATTCCAAAGATTCATGACACCCTGAGAGAAGAAATTCCTCCTCATTTCCGTTTTAAATGGATGACCCCTTATTCTGAACCTCTGCCCCCAGTTCTAGATTCCCCCACAGGGGGAAACATCCTCTCTGCATCTGCCCTGTCAAGCCCCCTCAGAATCTTATAAGATCACCTCTCATTCTTCTGAACTCCAATGAGTAAAGGCCCAACCTGCTCAACCTTTCTTCATAAGACAACCCCTTCATCTCAGGAATCAACCTAGTGAACCTTCTCTGAACTGCCTCCAATGCAAGTATATCCCTCCTTAAATAAGGAGACCAAAACTGTATGCAGTACTCCAGGTGTGGTCTCAGCAACACCTTGTACAGTTCTAGTAGGACTTCCCTACTTTTATACTCCAGCCCCCTTGCAATAAAGGCCAACATTCCATTTGCCTTCCTAATTACTTGCTGTACCTGCATGCTAACCTTTTGTTTTTCATGTACAAGGATCGCTCTGTACCACAGCATTTTGTAATCTCTCCCCATTTAAATAATAATTTGCTTTTTTATTTTTCCTACCAAAATGGATAACCTCACATTTTCCCACATTATACTCCATCTGCCAAATTTTTGCCCACTCACTTAGTCTGTCTATATCCCTTCAGAGATTCTTTGCAGCCTCCTCACAACTTGCTTTCCCATCTATTTCCTAGAACTCTCCTGTATAAACCAACCCATCATATTTACATTGAATATAAATTAATCTTTTAGATAACATTCAGCATTTCTTGTCCCTCATAAGAAATTTCTTTATTTTTCCTTAAATATGGGAGTTCACAGGTGGCATGAACCCACAGGTGTCAGCTGCTCTTAGGTACCCAGCCAAATAGCCTATCTTCATGTGTAAGCAAGTGATATGGAGCTATGATGGGTAAATGAAGTCGAGATACAAATCAGCCGTCTGAATAGTCCTAACTGAGCCCAATCTCATCCTCACCCATATCCACATGGACTGTCCAGCAGGGGTCAATGGATAGTGACAAGCACAGCTTGCCTTCTTTCTCCATTCTAGTCCAAAAATGCTGAAGTATCAATCATCTAGCTGAGATTAGCTTTTTCATCATAGACCAGTATCATAAACTTGGGACCACCTTGATCTGGCTCAGTGCCACATATGGGGTTGTATTGAGCCACTCGGGGATCCCAATTCAGAAATTAAGCGGCTGCATTATTCCGATGCATACATGTAACTGCATTTTTATTCAATAATTAGACTACATACAGTTGCTAAGAATTGTTATCCAGTATTCTCTTCACAGCTTTCAAAGTTTATTCTAATACATTTGCCTACAAAACCAAGCAGTGAAATTGAGCCCATATCGTAAGATCACATCTTTGGCTTTATGTCAACTGGCATCATTCCCTCCTGAATTCATGCACTGCCTCAGTTATTCTCCTTTCCTGATCAGGATGTGATGTTGCCAAAATGAAGTGGAGTATTTTGTCTTGCTTTAGCTTGACAGAGGTTCTTTTAATTTAGGAACATCGGAGAGGCCATTCAGCCCCTCCATTCAGATGGCTGATCTGTAACTTGACTCCATTTACCCATCTTAGCTCCATATTACTTGATACCCTAATATAACAAAAATCTATCGATCTTGGTCTTGAAAGCTCCAATTGTCCAAGTACCCACAAGTTTTAGGGGCAGAGAATTCCAGATGTCTACTACCCTTTGTGTGAAAAAGCGCATCCTGATTGCCCGACTAAATGACTTAGCTCTAATTTTAAGATTATGTCCCCTCGACCTTGATTCCCCCATCAGAAGGAAATAGATTCTCTGTATCTACCCTATTGAATCTTTTTAGCATTTTAAACACCTCGATTAAATCACTCCTTAATCTTCTATACTCAAGGAAATACAAATCAAGTTTATGCAACCTGTGCTCATAATTTAACCTTAGAAGCCCCGGAATCATTCTGGTGGATCTGCACTGCTCCCCCATCAAGGCCAATATATCCTTTCCGAGATGTCATGCCCAAAATTGAACTCCAGATGGGGTCTAACCAAGGCTCTGTACAACTGAAGCATAACTTCCTCCCCTTTGTAATCAGCTCCCTTGAGATTTTTTGATTGCTTTCGTCCCACGCTATCTCAAGTAAGCTTTCTTGGGTTATCTCTAAAACCATAGGCTATCAACTCAAATGTTTCAGAGCTTTTTAAATCAATTGGACAGCTCGACTCATTGTCAGTTTGGAATGTTCAATAAATAGGCCAGACTATAAGAAGAAAAATATATAAAGATTAACAATAAAATAATAGTTTAGCATAGATATCGTGAACATTATATTCCTTTTGAGGACATTGTCTGTAACGTTACATAGCACATTGCAGCATATTTGCTTGGTCATGTACCTAATTATACGGTAAAAACAGAGTAAACAACAATTTGCATTTATATAATGCCTTTTAATGTAGTAAAATGTCCCAAGGTGCTTCACAGGAGCATTATCCAACAAAATTTAATACTGAGCCACATAAGGAAATATTAGGACAGGTGACCAAAAATCTTGGTCAAAAAGCATCGTAAATGTGGAATGAAAGGCAAGCAGGTTTAGGGAGGGAATTCCAGCACTTAGGTGTAGGGAGCTGAAGACACGCTCGCCAATGGTGGAGCGGTTTAAAATCAAGAATGCTTAAGGCCAGATTTGGAGGAGCGCAGAGATCTTGGGGGGCGGGGGATTGTGGGGCTAGAGGAGGCTACAGAGATAGGCTACCTTAGGCTACACGTACTCATCTCCTGTTCTTATCTTATAGTCAGAAATTATCTCATCATTCTAGCTCTACATTAGCTGACTAAGTGGTGGCCTCATTCTCTTATCTTGGCTGGAAACGCAGGCCTAGGAAATTGAGTAGGCCAGAAACCTGCCTGTGCCACTGCGTACCGAAGTTAACAGCTGCCTGCAAAAAGAGCACAAGTGGCACCGATATTTTGGTGCTGCCTGCTGATTTACATTCGCGCTGCGCAAAACCTACAGTTTTGCAGTAACGCGCTGTTTCGGGCAGTAGTCTCAGCAGGTGGCCATAGAGTTCTCTTAAAGCTAGCCTGTTATTTTAGAGGGCAGTGTCGATCCCTTAAAGGGGAACTGCTTTCTAAAATGAAAAAAGTAATCATTTAAAAATAGGCAGTTTTTAGCCCTTCGAGCTCAACTGCCTTCTGAAAAAAATAATTAAAATAATATCGAAATGGCAGTCTTCAAAAGCTGAATTGCCTTCCGCACGTAAAAAAATAGTGAAAGTGCTTCAGCACTAACACACATGGCTCAGTAAGCCAGGGAAGGGACACCCAGGTTCTCGTATGTAGCACTCCAGCTCTGTGCAGAGAGTCAACACTGAAAGAGAGATCCTCTACCCACAGGGGGTCAGGAGGCCCTCCAGAAAGAATGATGTGGGACCAGACCACCGAGGCCGTCACTGCCCGCAGTGTCACCCCCATCACCTGCCTCCAGTGCCCAAAGAAGTTTTGTGAACTCAGTCCAGTGACCAAAGTCAGTGAATGCATCTTCAAAAGCCATCTCCTACCAACTGCACCACTAGCCTCATGCACTGCTCATTGCACAACAACCACCGCGCCCCCCCCCCCCTCCTCTCCCTGGACCCCATCACTCACATACCAACAATCTGTACCAAACACAAGGCACACCTCACATTCCTAGCTTCACCTCATGCCATTGGAGGAGATGGTGCTGGCCATTTTTGGCAAGGGCATGGCTGAGCCCTTTCCCAGCAGTGGACTGAATGGATACAAGATGCTGGCATCATCATATGTTATCCTCCTTCTCACATCCCACTTACCCATCAACACCCAATATCTTCTGATGTACAAGCTGTGCATGGTGTATGCATGCAGCCCTTGCTTTCCCGCCTTCGCCTCACCACAACTCCACCCTTATGCCTTCTTCATTTCAGACACCCACGAAATGCAGCCTGCCCAGCCAGTGGGTGACTAAGAAGAGGGAGAAGAGTGTGAAGAAGAAGAAACACCGTCACTCAATTTCACACTCCCAGCCACCAGCTCCTCGGTCGTCCAGCAAGGCCATTTGCAGTGTCCCCCACTGAAAGTCAGCAGCCTTCCATCAGCCATGCTGCAGCCACTGGGATAGCAATGTATAACATCAGTAGGCTAGGCAAAGGCACACACAAGACACACACAAGATAGTCACTAAGGAAATATACATAAGGGTGATTAGTTGACTTCTTGATGTCATATTTAATGGATATGTATAAGATTGGAATGGAAATTTTGCTTTGTGGTGGCTTTTATTTCAGCATTGAGGCCAAGAGGACGCTGTGATGGTTAGTAACAGAGGGAAGGTAAGGTGTGGGACAAATGTTGAAAGGGGAATTGGGATTGTGGTCTCTGATACCGCAGGCGGATGATTTCATCCCAGATATCCCGGTCAGAAAGGGGCTATCTGGGATGCATCCTTCCGCTTCCTCCACTTCTGCTTTTTCCTCTTCCTTGTCTTCCTCGTCCCTCTGCAAGTGGATGCTGGAAGTCTGAAATAAATGCAGAAAATACTGGAAGTACTCAGCAGGTGAGGCAGAATCTCGACCTGACATGTTAACTCTGTTTTTCTCTCCGCGGATGTTGCCTGACCTGCTGAGTATTTCCAGCATTTTCTGTCTTCTCAGAGGCCTTTCTTTACCATCCTAAGCCTTGCAAGCGTCCAGCAGTATTCCCTGTCCACTTTAAAAAGTTTTAACATCTATTGCTCCAAGCCTCTACTTCAATAAAATATTTTTAAAAGTCCAAACTTATCTGAAAGATCTGTGTGCCCCTTTAAGAAGCCCTGACAGCATTCCTGCAGGGCTGCTTCATGCACGCTTTTCTGTGCGTAGTTAGGAGCCAGTGTAATGATGAGCGAAAATGTCCGAGTTAGGAGTTGTGGAGTCAAGTTAGGTATTGCCGCTGATTGACATCACAATTTGCTAATTCACATTTTAGACACCAGCGCTGTCAACTGCAGTACTATGACCCTTACCAAAATAGCAGCTGCCATGTGCCACGCTGAAAGCGAGGCGCTTGCCTTTTTTCCAGAAAACAGCATTAACAGCCACAAAATTTGTGCTGCCGGCTCATAATAATGATTGCACTGCAGATCTCAGTGCTATACAGGCTTCTGATTGGCTTAGTGCTCAATGGGGGTGGGCGGGCGGGGTGGGGGGGGCGCGAGGGGTGGTGGTAAACGGGGTGTGCAATATCGGGTACAGTCTATCAGCCAATAATGTTTGGCCTAGGCTCTCTGCACTACTTAAAAGGGAGGTGCTTTGATGCAGCAGCACCTCATTGTCGTTGCAGACTGTAGCCATGGCACAGCTACAACACAGAGAAAGAGTCAGAAGGTTTTCCGACACTGCTCTCGCGGCCTTGGTCATGGCAGTGGAGAGTAGGCAGGGTGTCCTGTTCCTGCACAATGGCAGGAAGCCATCCAAGGCCACTTGGAGACGGCTCTGGCAAGAGATAACTAGCTGCGTGACGGCCAACAGTGCGATTCCAAGGATCACACGGCAGGTCAAGTTGAGTGAAGGCTTAAGCAAATGCCACATCCTACCATCTGCATCACAACTCTCACACACTGCTCAATGCACCACACCTCCATCACACACCTACCAACAATCTCAACGTATCACAGCTCACTCCTCCCAATCATGGCATCACTTCACCCTCACAATCTTATCACTGCTGCAACACTTACACCCACATCTCCTCCTTTGCACACACTGACAGCTATTCAACTATGGCAGGCACATCACCCAAATACATTGCACTACACTCACTGACAGACTTCCCTTTCTCTTGCAGGCCAAGGTGGCTTTCAACCATCAGGAGTAGCAGCAGATAGGAGGCAGCCAAGCCGCTTTACAGACCTTGAGCCAACAGGAGGGGTCCATGTTCGGCACCATTAGAGGGGAAGTAACCGAGGCCGTGGCAACGGGCAAAGTTGAAACCCTTGCTGACAATGATGGTGTGATTATTCCTAATCCTTCTTACATCCCACTTTCCCCCCATCTCCCAATCTCCTCTCACAAGCCGCTGATGCTGTATGCATAAGTATCTTGCTTTCCACCCCCCTCCGCTCATTACAAGCCGACCCTTGTGCCTTTCTGCTTTCAGATGACCAAGAACTGCCTGCAGACCAGCCTGTCCCCAAAGTAATGGAGGAGAATGGAGAAGAAAAAGACGCACCGTCACTGCATCTGACACTTACAGACACCAGCTCAGAAACTCTCTGTACGGAAGGTAGAGGGTATTATAGATGTGGGATCTACACATGGTGAGGCACTGGGCATGAATGGGCTGCAGCAGGGCCAGGGGGAAAGAGTAGCTTGAGGGCCAGCTCCCCGGAGGGCGAGGTCATGCACGAATTCTGCTGCACACGACTCAGATGATGATCTCGATGGGGCGGCCTTCAGAAGAAGGGTGATGGGATGCACACCGAAATACTAGGTGTGATGGGAAGCCTGCCAGAGAGCCTCCTGGCAAAGCCAAGGAGCATGGAGGAATTCGGCTCCAATATTGGATGGAGCTTTGCGCAGAGCTTGGAGCCCAGGATTTCCAGACTGGAAATGATGAACAATTACAAGAGAGATCTTGCCAACCCAACCCGAGACATTGCTGTGTGTGATGAGTGTGTTGCAGCTTCCATTGCAGCACGGGCGGAAGCGACCATGAGTCTCAGTGCTGCAGTGGAAGCTCAGACTGCTGCCATGCACGATCAGTCTGCTCTCATGCAGTCTCAACTTCCTGCCACCCAAGTTCAAACTGCGGCCATCATTGCTGGGTTTACGAGTGTCGAAAGGGGCTTGCACGATGTCGCAGCAGGTCAGCATCTGCCCTGCAACAGATTGCGAGGGATGCTGAGGTGTTGCCCTGGGGGAGTGGCAGTGGGTCAGCAGAGCAGGAACCTGCTGCCCTCTCTCAGGATGACAGCATTCCTACTCGCACCACTCTGTCATTGCCCTTGCCGCTGCCAGTCAGCCCAGTCTGCTGCCACTCCTGCTAAGGTGGGGCAGTTTACAGCTGGGCCTTCTAGGTCCAGAGCTGCTCGAGGTCATCCTGCAAGGCAAGCTGAAGTCTCCCATAATGAAACTCAACAGTCTTCCACTAGCCATGCTGCAGTCACTGTGTCGGAACATTAGAATAGGCAAACAAATATGAAAGACAGACACTGAGGGAAGGCACAAGGGTGATTAGTTCATATTGTAATGTTAATTGAGTACTGATAATTTATAAATCTTATTTGGAATGTGTGTTTTGTGGTAGCTCTCATTTCAGCTTTGTGCCCAGGAGGATGATGTGATGCTCCGTGACAGAGGGATGGTGTGATGGGGATGTGGTGAGCAATGGAGATCTGGGGTTTCATTCATTGGAATCTGAGTCTGATGAGGCACTCATGGACAGCCTGTCTGGAAGGGGGATTTGCTGCCTGCCTTCTCCCTCCTCGTCCTCCTCCACTTTCTCTTCCTCTTGCTCCTCTTCCTCCTCCTCTCCATCATCCTCCTCTTCCTGAAGTGGTCCTGCAATCCCTGCAGGCAAGGGCTGTGCCCTCATGATGGCCAATTGTGATGCATGCAGCAGACCAGTACAAAATGGGACACCCGATCCAGAGAGTACTGGACGCCTCCTCACGAGGCAGCAGAACTGTTGCTTCAGCCGCCCAATAGTCTGCTCAATGATGTTTCTGGTGGCAGCGTGGCTTTCATTATACGAGTGCTGGGCACAAGTGGTGGGGTTGCGGAGGGGAGTCATCAGTCAGGTGCAGAGCGAATAGCCCTTATTTCCGAGCAGCCACCCTCGAGTTTGATGTAGTGGCTGGAAGATTGCTGGCAGCTGGATTGGCACAGGATGAAGGGCGTGGTCGCACAACAACTGCACGTTAAGTGAGTGGTAGCCTTTGCCGTGACAGAACATCTCAGGATTGGTATACGGTGCCCGCAAAGCCGTGTGAGTGCAGTCGATGCTGCCCTGTACCATGGGGAAGCCTGCTATCCTGGCAAAGCCACATGGGTGCTCCTCCCACTTCTCTCTGTTCAGAGAAAAGACAAAGTAGTCCCTTCTGGTGTAGCGAGTCTCTGTGACTTCCGGATGCAGCGATGGATGGCATATCAAGAGATATTAGTTATGTCTTCTGTTGCAGACTAGAAGTATCCGCTGGCGAAGGAATTGAGGATCACAGTGATGTTGAGGGCTACTGGGAGAGCCATGGGCATCGTGCTCTGAGGCTGCAGGTCTGGTTGTAGGAAGTGGCAGAGTTCTGCGACCACCGCCTTGGTAAAGCAGAACCTCCTACTACACTGCTCCTCGATTAAGTAACAGATAAGAGAAGTGCCCTCAGAAGAACCTAGTTGGGTAAGGCCTCTTGTTGATAGCCATCCTGGCCCTCTTTCTCTTCCCTCGGCATACGTCTTCTCCTCTTCTTCGCTGATTCCGTTCCATCTCCCGAAGATACTCAAGCACGAGGGGATTGCAAATTGAGCCCCCATGACTGTGAGCATGTGGTGTGAGTAGAAACCTTTAAATGAGAATAAAGGCATTTTCCACTTGCACCAACACTCCCTGTCACCTCAGGAACTTGAAACAAGTTTAGAAAGCTGCAAGAGTTGCAGAAACTTGTACAGAGCAAGTCAAACTGAGAAACTGTCAGCTGCAAGTTGTTGATGATTATCCCTTTAAATAAGGCTGCTGGATGCTCCTTCCTACTTGTCAATGCTTGATCAGCTGGCCAGTACCACAAGCCGGTAAGTGGAGCAGCGAATGTGAAATGGCAGATCGGTTGTCAAGTGAGCATTGCTGGACGACAGAGGAGAGGCGTTGGAGTAGGATAGTGGGGTCAAATGACTGCAGACAAGTCAAGAAGGATAAGAATGGATAGTTTACTATGGTCACAGTCATATAGGATGTAAAATTTGTGACTTTTAGGGCTGTTTTTGTCCTGTGGCAAGGGCGGAAACCAAATTGCAGGGATTCAAACATGGAGTTCCGGGAAAGGTAGACACGGATTTGGGATGGCAACAACCTGTTTGAGGACTTTGGAGAGGAAAGGGAGGTTGGAGATGGGATAATAGTTTTGACAGAGGGTTCAAGGGTGGATTTTTTGAGCACCATCATCATAGGCAGTCTCTCGAAACTGAGGAAGACTTGCTTCCACTCTGAAAGTGAGTTCTTAGGTGACTGAACAGTCCAATACGGGAACTACAGTCTTTGTCACAGGTGGGACAGACAGTCATTGAAGGAAAGGATGGGTGGGACTGGTTTGCCGCATACTCCTTCCGCTGCCTGCGCCTGTTTTCTGCATGCTCTCGGCGATGAGACTCGAGGTGCTCAGCGCTCTCCCGGATGCACCTCCTCCACCTAAGGCGATCTTTGGCCAGAGACTCCCAGGTGTCGGTGGGGATGTTGCACTTTTACATTAAACATCCGCAATACAAAGGTCTTCCACCAACCTGACCCCGTCACACAGCACTGTCCCCCAGTCATCCACGGCGCGGCCCTGGACAACATGGACCACTTTCCATACCTCGGGAGCCTATTATCAGCAAGGGCAGACATCGACGACGAGGTTCAACACTGCCTCCAGTGCGCCAACGCAGCCTTTGGCCGCTTGAGGAAAAGAGTGTTCGAAGATCAGGCCCTCAACTCTGCCACCAAGCTCATGGTCTACAGGGCTGTAGTAACATCCGCCCTCCTGTATGGCTCAAAGACGGGACCATATACAGTAGACACCTCAAATCGCTGGAGAAATACCACCAACGATGTCTCCGCAAGATCCTGCAAATCCCCTCGGAAGGTAGATGCACCAACGTTAGCATCCTTGATCAGGCCAACATCCCCAGCATCGAAGCACTGACCACACTCGACCAGCTCCGCTGGGCGGGCCACATTGTTCGCAAGCCTGACACAAGACTCCCAAAGCAAGCGTTCTACTCGGAACTCCTACACGGCAAGCAAGCCCCAAGTGGGCAGAGGAAACATTTTGAGGAGAGGGGTGATGATGGCAGATTTGAAAGGGGAGGGGGACAGAACCAGAGGAGAGGTAACCATTAACAATATCAGCTAACATGAGAGCCAGGAAGGGAAGTCAGGTGGTCAGCAGTTTGGTGGGAATAGGGTTGAGGGAGCAGGAGCTGGGTTTCATGACAAGCTGAGCACAGAGAGGGCATGAGGGGAGTTCGGATGAAAACTAGAGAAAGATTCTGTGAGTGTAATATTATGTAACTAATGAAGGAGAATGAGCAACATCTATCGTTATGTGGAGATCCTTACTAACCAATCAAATTGATAATTTGCTGCCTCAGGAAAATAGATTATGTTCCCATGCGCCCATGTTATGTATAAGGAAAAGCTGTCAAGTTTTAAAATAGGAAAGTTATCAATGCAAATCACTGAATCAAAGCTCTGGGAAGCTTATTTTGGCAGTTCAAAGTATGTCTGCCAGGAAACTGAAATGAATGAGAAGATGTAACAATTGTTGAAATAGTATAATTGCACTAGGAAAAGCTTTTACTCACAATGGCACCAAATAATAAACGGAGTCTGAAGGAAAAGGAAGCTTTGGAAGCTTTTACTCACATTGACACCAAATAAGAATGGAAGCCTGAAGGAAAGGGAAGTGGGAATGGTCGAAGGAAAAAGCAATGCCATCCAAAGTAGGTTAGCAGCCCTCCTGATCCATAACAATGAAAAGCAAGTGGTAGTGGCAAATGGGAAAACAATCTAAAAGTGACCACACCAACACAAATGTAAATCGCATCCACTTTCTAATGTAGAGATCCAACTCTCATCATACAACATGGAATGCTCCACTGCCATAATGAGTGAGCCAAACATCCAACTCCTTCACTTGCTGCACCCACTTAGCAGGGATAATTTCCACCATCCCCCTCCTGAGCACTGATTCCTGTAAGCCCCAACCCTCTCTTCCAAAATAGAGCTCGGATTCGCAACCCTACTTTGAAAAAAGATTAGTCTAACACTGAGCAGAAGCCTCTCTCCACACCATGCAGTCATTAATGTGTCCCCTCATGAACAGCTTTCCGCAACTCAGCAGATATTGAACCCCAATTTTAAAAAAAGTTGTTCATGGGATATGGACGTCGCTGGCGAAACCAGCATTTATTGACGATCCCTAATTGCCCTTGAGATGATGGTGGTGAGCAATCTTCTTAAACCACTGCAGTCCGTGTGGTGAAGGTACTCCCACAGTGCCGTTAGGGAGGGAGTTCCAGTTTTTTGACCCAGCGATGATGAAAGAATGGTGATATACTTCTAAGTCAGGATGGTGTGTGACTTGGAGGGGAATGTGGAGGTGGTGGTGTTCCCATATGTCTGCTGCCCTTGTCCTTCTAGATGGTAGAGGTCGCGGGTTTGTGAGGTGTTGCCAAAGAAGCCTTGGTGAGTTGCTATAGTGCATCTTGTAGATGGTACACACTGCAGCCACGGAATATCAATGATAGAGGGAGTGAATGTTTAAGGTGGTGGATAAGGTGCCAATCAAGCAGGCTGGATTGTGACAAGCTTCTTGAGTGCTGTTGAAGCAGCATTCGGCCAGGCAAGGGGAGAGTATTCCATCATACTCCTGACTTGTGCTTTGTAGATGGTGGAAAGGCTTTGGGGAGTCGAGAGGTGAGACACTCGCCACAGAATACCCAGCTTCTGCCCTGCTCTTGTTGCCACAGTATTTATGTGGCTGGTCCAGTTAAGTTTCTGGTCAATGGTCATCCCCCAGGATGTTGATGGTGGGGATTCGACAATGGTAATGCTATTGATTGCCAAGGGGCAGTGGTTAAACTCTCACTTTTTGTAGATAGTCATTGCCTGGCACTTGTGTGGTGCAAATGGTACTTGCCACTTATCAGCCCAAGCCTGAATGTCATCCAAGTCTTGCTGCATGCGGGCATGGATTGCTTCATTATCTGAGGGGTTGCGAATGGCACTGAACACTGTGCAGTCATCAGCGAACATCCCCACTTCTGACCTTATGATGGACGAAACGTTATTGATGAAGCAGCTGAAGATGGTTGGGCTGAGGACACTGCCCTGGGGAACTCCTGCAGCAATGTCCTGGGGTTGTGATGATTGACTTAAAACCCCACCACAACCATCTTCCTTTGCGTTAGGTATGACACCAGCCAATGGAGAGTTTTCCCCCGATTCCCATTGACTTCAGTTTTACTAGGGTTCCTTGATGCCACACTCATTCAAATGCTGCCTTGATGTCAAGGGCAGTCACCCTCACCTCACCTCTGGAATTCAGCTCTTTTGTCCATGATTGGACCACGGCTGTAATGAGGACTGAAGCCGAGTGGTCCTGGCAGAACAAAAACTGGGCATCGGTGAGCAGGTTATTGGTGAGTAAGTGCCGCTTAACAGTACTGTTGATGCCTACTTCCATCACTTTGCTGATGATTGAGAGTAGACTGATTGTTATGTATGCAACACCTTGAAACCAGCATTCTACTGCCACCAAGGGATGCGTCTGTTGGAGTCCCAAGGGATCCCAGCATCCCTTGGGAGCACTATAAGCAGGCCTCCTATGCTGTGCCAGCACATTGGAGTCAGAATAAAGAGACTAAGGTCACACTTACTCAAGCCTAGAGTACTCAGTCACATTGCTTTATTTGAGACATAAAAACTGGCGAGGAGTAATAGATCACGAACCATCACGCAAAAATGCAGAGAACTGTTGGTATCCAGGAGAAATTCTCAGAAGGTGACGATTGGGAAGCCTTCGTGGAGCGACTTGACCAATACTTTGTGACCAATGAGCTGTAAGGGAATGCGAATGCTGCCAAACGAAGGGCGATCCTCCTCATCGTCTGCGGGGCGAAACCTATGGTCTCATGAAGAATCTTCTTGTTCCGGTGAAACCAACAACTAAGTCATATGAAGAACTGTGTATGCTGATCCGGGAGCACCTAATTCTGAAGGAGAGCGTTCTGATGGCAAGGTATCGATTTTATACATGTCAATGGTCTGAAGGCCAGGAAGTGGTGAGCTACATCGCCAAACTAAGGCCCCTTGCAGGACATTGCGAATTTGTTGGATTCCTGGAGCAAATGCTAAGAGACATTTTTGTGCTTGGCATTGGCCATGATGTTATCCTTCGCAAACTATTGACTGTTGAAACACCGAACCTGAGCAAAGCCCTCACGAAAGCCCAGGCATTTATGTCCACCAGCGATAATACCAAACAAATTTTGCAGCATAAAGATGCTTCGGCAAGTACTGTACACAAAGTAACGTCGTTTTCAGGCAGGACTGCATAGGGCAGAACGTAAACGCCTGCAGCTGCACGACCTCAGATGACTCAGAGTCCACCATCAAGTGTGAATGGGAGGCGATTAACATCTTGTTGATGCTGCAGAGGTGATCATTGAGCCCATCAATGCCGCTTCAAACACTATGCATGCAAAGGCTGTGAAACAATAGGATACCTCCAGTAAATGTGCAGACAAGCTGTAAACCCTGCAAACCACCACGCTGCAGAGGAAGACCGATCCATGGCGGATCAAACTGAACTAGAGACTCAAACCGAGGAGGCAGAAGTGTATGGGATACACACCTTCACCACTAAATGTCCACCGATCATGTTAAAAGTTGAACTGAACGGAATTCCAGTATCCATGGAATTGGACACGGGTGCGAGTCAGTCTCTCTTGAGCAAAAAGGCCTTCAAGAGGCTGTGGTGCAACAAGGTACAAAGGCCCAAGCTGAGCCCTATTCATACCAAGCTGAGAACTTATACTAAAGAGCTGATCCCTGTAATTGACAGTGCAGCAGTAAAAGTCTCCTATGATGGAACGGTGCACAAACTACCACTATGGATTGTACCAGGAGATGGCCCCACCCTGTTTGGCAGAAGCTGGCTGGGAAAAATCCGCTGGAACTGGGACGACATCCGAGCGCTTTCGTCCGTCGACGACGTCTCATGTGCCCAGGTTTTGAGCAAGGTCCCGTCGTTGTTTGAGCTAGGGATTGGAAATTTCTCTGGGGTGAAGGTGCAGATCCACTTGGTTCCCGGTACACGACCCATGTGCGGTGCCATACATGATGTGAGAGAAAGTGGAGATCGAGCTGGACAGGCTGCAACGAGAGGGCATCATCGCACCGGTTGAGTTCAATGAGTGGACCAGTCCGATTATTCCGGTTCTCAAGGGCGATGACACGGTCAGAATTTGTGGGGACTATAAAGTAACGATTAATCGTTTTTCGCTGCAGGACCAGTACCCACTACCCAAGGCAGACAACCTATTTGTGGCGCTGGCAGGAGGGAAGATGTTCACTAAGTTGGACCTGACCTCAGCCTACATGACGCAAGAGCTGGCGGAATCTTCGAAAGGCCTCACCTGCATCAACACGCACAAAGGTCTGTTCATCTACAATAAATGTCCGTTTGGGATTCGATCAGCCACGGCTATTTTTCAAAGGAACATGGAAAGTCTGCTAAAGTCGGTTCCGTGCACCGTGGTTTTCCAGGACGACATATTGATCACAGGTCGGGACACCATCGAACACTTGCAGAACCAGGAAGAGGTTTTAAGTTGGCTAGATCGTGTGGGGCTCAGGTTGAAATGCTCGAAGTGTGTTTTCCTGGCTCCAGAGGTTGAGTTCTTAGGGAGAAGAATCACAGCAGACGGCATCAGACCCATTGACACCAAGACGGAGGCCTTTAAGAATGCGCCGAGACCACAGAACGTGACGGAGCTGCGGTCGTTCCCGAGACTCCTTAACTATTTCGGTAATTTCTTACCCAGGTTAAGCACCTTGCTAGAATGTCTACATCTGTTGCTACGCAAGGAAGATGACTGGGTATGGGGGAAATCACAAGAGACTGCTTTTGAGAAAGCCAGAAATCTGTTATGTTCCAACAAACTGCTGGTTCTGTATGACCCATGTAAACGTTTAGTGCTAGCTTGCAATGCGTCTTCCTATGAGGTCGGGTGTGTGTTACAACAATCAAACGAATGGGGAACATTGCAACCGGTCATTTATGCATCCAGGAGTTTGTCCAAGGCAGAAAGGGCTTACAGCATGATTGAAAAAGAAGCTCTGGCATGTGTTTACAAGGTGAAAAAAATGCACCAGTATCTGTTTGGGCTAGAAACTGATCATAAGCCACTCATATCGCTATTCTCAGAGAGCAAAGGTATTAATACCAATGCCTCTGCTCGCATCCAAAGATGGGCATTCATGCTGTCTGCATATAATGATATAACTCGCCATGGGTCAGGCACAGAGAACTGCACTGATGCTCTCAGTTGGCTACCATTGCCCACCACCGAGGTGGAAATGGCACAGCCTGCACACTTGCTCTTGGTGATGGATGCATTTGAAAACAAAAAGTCACCTGTTACGGCCTGCCAGATCAGGACCTGGGCCAGCCAGGATCCTTGGATGCATGAAGAGATCAAGCTGCTGCAGCGGCGCAAAGACGAAATGGTCATACAGGCGGACTGTCTTTTGTGGGGTAATCGCGTGGTTTTGACCTACACAGTACCCATGCAGGCATAGTAATGATGAAAGCTATAGCCAGATCCTATGTGTGGTGGCCCAGCATCGACTCAGATTTGGAGTCTTGCGTGCGCCAATGCAACATTTGCTCTCAACTCTCACCCAGGGAGGCACCGTTAAGTTTGTGGTCATGGCCCTCCAAACCGTGGTCTAGGATCCACGTTGATTTCGCTGGCCCGTTTCTAGGCAAAATGTTTTTGGTTGTTGTGGATGCTTATTCAAAATGGATTGAATGTGTAATAATGTCTGTAAGCATGTCCACTGCCACCATCGAAAGCCTACGAGCCATGTTTGCCAAGTACGGCCTGCCTGATGTCCTTGTCAGCGACAATGGGCCATGCTTCACCAGCGCTGAATTCAAGGAATTCATGACCCACAATGGGATCAAGCACGTCACATCTGCCCCGTTGAAGCCCGCATCCAACGGCCAGGCAGAACAGGCAGTCCAAACCATCAAGCAAAGCTTGAAACGCACGTCGGAAGGCTCCCTGCAAACCCGCCTGTCCCGAGTCCTGCTCAGCGACCGCACAAGACCCCACTCACTCACCGGGGTCCCCCCCTGCCAAACTGCTCTTGAAAAGGGCACTCAAAACTCTCTCTAGTCCACCCTGATCTCCATGATCGTGTCGAGGGCAGTCGGCATCAACAAAGCATGTACCATGATCGCGCAAATTTGTCACGCAATATTGAAGTCAATGACCCTGTATTTGTACTCAACTATGGACATGGTCCCAAATGGCTTACTGGCAGTGTCGTAGCCAAAGAAGGGAGTAGGGTGTTTGAGGTCAAACTTACAAATGGACTAACTTGCAGAAAGCATTTGGACCAAACTGCAATTCACAGACAGCCACGAGCAACCTGAAGAGGACACCACCAACTTCGACACACACAAGTGGCAACCGACATTATGGTTAACCACGAAGCTGAACTCATCATCCCCAGCAGCCTAGCAAAGCCAGCTGCGCAGCAGTCCAGCGAAGGCCCAACTAACTCACCTGCACCTGTGTTTGTACCGAGATGATCGACCAGGGAGCGGAAAGCCCCAGATCGTCTCACCCTGTAAATAAGTGTAACTATTGAATTTGGGGGTGGGAGTGATGTTATGTATGCAACACCTTGTAACCAGCATTCTACTGCCACCAGAGGGTGCATCTGTTGGAGTCCCAAGGGATCCCAGCACTGTATATAAGCAGGCCTCCCATGCTGTGCCAGCACTCTGGAGTCAGATTAAAAAAACTAAGTTCACACTTACTCAAGTCTACAGTACTCAGTCACATTGCTTTATTTGAGACATAACACTGATGTGGCGGTAATTGGCCAGATTGGATTTGTCCTGCTTTTTGTAGACAGGACATACCTGGGCAGTTTTCTGCATTGTCAGGCAGATGCCAGTGTTGTAGCTATACTGGAACAGTTTGGCCAGAGGCGCAGCTAGCTCTGGAGCACAAGTCTTTAGCACAACAGCCGGGATATTGTTAGGACGCATATAGTCTTTGCTGTATGCAGTGCACTCAGCCGATTTTTGATATCACATGGAGTGAATCAAATTGGCTGAAGACTGGCTTCTGTGATGGTGGGGACTTCAGGAAGAGGCCGATATGGATCATCCACTTGCCACTTCTGGCTGAAGATGGTTGTAAACACTTCAATCTTGTCTTTTGCACTCACGTGCTGGGCTCCGCCATCATTGAGGATGGGGATATTCATGGAGCCTCCTCCTCCTGTTAGTTGTTTAATGGTCCACTATCATTCACAACTGGATGTGGCAGGACTACAGAGCTTTAATCTGATCCGTTGGTTGTGGGATCGCTTAGCCTTAGCCAATCTACCTATCGCAGATGCATCTATCCATGACATCATTGGTAGCAGCGACCACCACACCTTCTGCTTTTAGCATGCATGTAGTCCTGTGTTGCAGCTTCCCCAGGTTGGCACCTCATATTTAGGTCTGGTGCTGCTCCTGGCATGCTCTTCTGCACCCACTTATTGTATAAGTGTTCGTCCCCTGGCTTAATGGTAATGGTAGAGTGAGGGATATGCCGGGCCATGAGGTTACAGATTGTGGTAGAATACAATTCTGCTGCTGCTGAAGGCCCACAGCACCTCATGGATGCCCAGTTTTGAGCTGCTAGATCTGTTCTGAATCTATCCATTTAGCAAGATGATAGTGTCACACAACACGATGGATGGTGTCCTCCATGTGAAGATGGGACTTCATCTCCACAATGACTGTGTGATGGTCGCTGCTACCAATGATGTCATGGATAGATGCATCGGCGATAAGTAGATTGGTGAGGATGAGGTCAAGTAGGTTTTTCTCTCATGTTGGTTCTCTCATCACCTGCTGCAGGCCCAGTCTTGCAGTTATGTCCTTCAGGACTCGGCCAGTTCAGTCAGTAGTGGTGCTACCGAGCCACTCTTGATGATGGATATTGAATTCCCCTACCCAAAGTACATTCTGTGCCCTTGCTACTCTCAGTGCTTCTTCCAAGTGGTGTTCAACATGGAGGAGGACTGATTCATCAGCTGAGGGAGGACGGTAGGTGGTAATTAGTAGGAGATTTCTTCGTCCATGCTTGACCTGAAGTCATGAGATTTCATGAGGTCCAGAGTTAATGTTGAGGACTCCCAAAGCCACTCCCTCATGACTGTATACCACTGTGTCGCCATCCCTGGTGGGTCTGTCCTGCCGGTGGGAAGGTGATGGAGGAGTTTGGGACATTGGCGGAATGATTCTGTGAGTATGACTATGTCAGGCTTTTGCTTGTTTAGTCTGCGGGACAGCTCTTCCAATTTTGGCACAAGTCCCCAAATGTTGGTGAGAAGGACCTTGCAGGGTCGACTGGGCTGGATGTGCCGTTGTCGTGTCTGTAGCCAATGCCAAGTTCGATGCCGGGTAGTCCGCCCGGTTTTATTCATTGTTTTCCGCAGCGGTTGTGTACAACTGAGTGGCTTGCTGGGCCATTTCAGAGGGCAATTAAGAGTCAACCAAATTATTGTGGGTCTGGAGTCACATATAGGCCAGACTGGATAAGGACGGCAGATTTTCTTCCATAAAGGACATTAGTGAACCAGATGGGTTTTTACGACAATCCGGGAGTTTCATGGGCACCATTACTGATCCTAGCTTTTTATTACAGATTTATTTAATTAACTGAATTTAAATTCCCCAGCTGCTGTGGTGGGATTTGAACTCATGTCTCTGGATCATTAGTCCAGGCCTCTGGATTACTCGTCCAGTGATGTGACCACTATGCTACCGTTCCCATGGTATGAGCACAATTAGCCCCCATATATGAAAATAGCATGGCACAACCCCCTCTCATGGATCTGAAATCAGGAACAACTCTGGCTGCATCCAACCGCTCACTCAAAAACAACTCAACATCAGCCCACTCTGAGCCAAATACCTGCAATCCCCTGCCACCAGAGAAGAAAAATGATCTTAGAATTATCCTTCTCTTTCTTTTCCCTCCCCTATTCTTATCTTCCACCTCCCAATCCTTCCCCTTTGTGTCCTCATTTTACAAACCCCCAAATGGGCCCTGTCACAGTGCCATGTGCCCCTTTATTGTCTTCTGTTGTTCTCTCTCCTCCACCTCATCCTCTCTCCCTTTCCTTGTCCCCATCCCCATCCACTGACTCCATCACCTTCTCCTCTCCCTGTCACTCTGTTTCTCCTCTCCCCTTTCCCCTTCTATCTCCCTCCCTCATCTAGGTCCCATTATCCTGATGCTTTCTAATATTCTTGACCTGAATACTTGACTTGCCAAGTGCAATACCACAGTAGATCAACAATTAATTTTATATTTAGTCTGAAACAAGGTCTGGTGCTTTTTGAGGGTATGCAAAAGTTCCTATGGAGGTGTGAGATATATTTAGTAGCCAAAGGAAATTTTAAAGTAAAGATTTCTATTTGTTATCCTGGGCATTTTACCAAAACATACCAAGATAAATGGCAATAGGGAAATGAGGCTATGAGGATTTAAAACACACCTATGACAGTAACCTAAAATTAGGAAGCTAAAATATTTGGCATCAGAAGAGCAGAAAAGACCTAAAAACATACCCAGTGATCTCCAGCCTTGGTAATGTTGTTCTGATTACAGGAGAACACGTTGTATAAATAGACTGTGAGGGTTAACTTCAAACCACCACTCGAAGTCCGTTAGCCTTAAAGTAAATGCAGTTTTATTAATTAATACAAGCTAGCAGGGAGCTTTCCATAAGGAACGCTCAGCTAAATGACTGGAGACGTTGTCCTTTATACAATTTCAGATTAAGTCATTACGTAATTACGTAAGTTACAATAAATACATGATTAATTAATACATGATTGATTAATACATGATTGATTGGTACAGCGCTTCCTCCAGTCTGGTTTCCACATGCCTTAAATGGTAGTTCCGGATACAATTACTGTCATCCATTCTATTCTACCCTTATCTTGTTATTCAGTTCAGTTTCTATGTTATCTGTCTGTACTTTTGCCTCCCAAAGTCTTTGGTCTGTGAACTGGAAAGTTTTGTTTTCTCGTGGACTGTTTCTCACAGTCTGTAGGTTCCATTTTAAAATATATTAGCTCAGTTTCAAAATGGCACAATGTTTTATTATTTTAAAGATTTGTAATTTACCTCTTCAGTCCCTCCTGTTGGTGACATAATCAGCCTACCACATATATGTTCTGAGCCATCTACCGGGAATGGTGATCAAATCCATCTCCTTTGGATTGCTCGTAGTTCCGTCTTTTAACGGAGTCTTTACATGCTACCCCTGATCATTTCCCTGGGATTATTTGCAAGCTACTTATATTTGTTTTTGTACATAGTGAGCATAAGCTCAGGAGTCTTAGTTGTTTCCCTAACGCGTTACAAAGTAATTCGCCTCCCTATTACACTTACATTACATAGTTAACAAGGCTGTTTGCTATTCGACTAGAACCACGCGGTTGTACATCCCTCGGATCTCACACATCAAATATAATTGAATCACAATACATATCCCCACCACTACCATTATTATCACGATTGGGTGCCACATTAATTTGAGGACTGCATAGGCCTTGGGTGACCAACCCTTAAAAATGTCGCACCAATGGTGAACCATGAGGTCACTTAGTACCGCCGTCACTTGAATAAGTTCTTGTTTTGTGTAACTCATTACGACCTTTTGTCTGAGTAACCGTTCCCTTTCTTCTCCCAGGTACTTGGTCACCTGAATATGTTTTTTCAAAAAGGCCTTTAACTTTCTCTAGTCCACTATTGGGGGAGTACTGATAGACCTCTGGTGCTTCTATGTTGCGCAATATTCTTCCATTGTCCTATTTGATAGGACTTGTTCGGTTTAACGTCGAAGATGACACATATTTCCTTCTGACACTCATTTACCGGAGGTTCCAATCGATCCGCGTTCAAGTATACCGTGTGGTTACTAGTTACACATATGTAGTTTGTCCGGTTTCATGTATTATGGTATCATTTAAGGGTTGCAGCTGCCATTCACAAGCCCCTGCTGTGCCTTCCATACTGCATGGTTCAACCACTGGTGTATGTAGCGGGCATACTTGCCCGAATGGCCACTTTACACAGTCCATCCCTTCGTGCGTTTTATTCTTCGGGTCTATCCATTTTCTGTAAAACCGTGGCTTCCATAAGTTTTTACCGAATAGCTGTGGTAGGGTTACAAACTCACACCATATCTGACTGTTATTAACATTAGCCAACAACATAGTCATGTTACATCCCTCTTCATCACATCGCATATGCTTCATCTCCGGCCTGAGTGTTAGATTTCGTTGGTCAAACTGAAACAGTTTGGCCCATTGTGGGGCATTCCCAGAGAATGCTATCCTTTCTAATTCAGCCCGTTGTCCTTCCTTAATCAGGCCCATTATAAGGTAGTGAGTCTTATTGGCTTCCCGCGTTAAATTGGCCAATACCTGTTGCTGATCCCAGCCAGTTTTGTTTGTCCACTACCATATCATTTTGTCTGACAGCCATCCCCGCTAGCTATTGGCCTGTAAGGGTTTCTGCCACAGATCTGACAGCGTTATGGCATCTTTAGTCAATTGTCCCGCTTTCTGTATTTTGTTCTGCAGTTTGAGTTTAATGCTCCTAGTCCCATTCATAACCCTCCTCACACTGTATCTCGTATGTTTTGCCAATTATGAGCTTTTGTTATCTTTAGGGCAAGATCTGGGTTCTTACAATACCTGGGTACCATCTTTCGGACATACTGTATATTATTGTTAAATTTATTATTGAAGGGACTATCAGTGTGCTCAGACATGTATCGTGCAGCCTTTGTATGTGTGGCATCCGTTCCTGGTTCGGACGGGGCTATTTTACACTTATCATGGCCAGCCATGTACCCCTCCCGCCAAACTGTGAATTATTTGTACACATCACCCAGTTCCCGTCTCCCAAGGTTGCCTGTTTCCATTCTGTACTATTGCTATACTCCATTTTGTTAGTATTCCAGGCTTATTTCCGTATTTTGGTTATATTCTGGGAATTATTGTCGCAACCTTGCTTACACATCATCCCGGGACCGTCGGTCTCCCAGGTAAAGTTGAACGTTACATTCTCGTTTTTATGGAGGATCAGTACAAAATTCCCAAAGACTGGTGCCGAATAGGTCCACTGTCTACAGTCAAACGTTATATTAAAAACACAACATTCAATTCCCGTGGAGCATGTATAGTTTCCCTGGGTTACTTTTCGTTGGGACATCCACATCATATAACGTTTAAGCCCTTACTTACGTGGAACCTTTTTCCGCCTTTACTTATGCGGAACCTCGTTTCTGGCTGGATAGCTAGTCCGCCCTCACCGGGGATACCCCGATATCTTGGAACATTAGTTATTCTCCCGACACACGTATTTACTTACAGTGCCCTGACGTGCCCCTCAACTAGATTTACCGGCTACACGGACTCTGCTTCAGATTCGTTGGATCTCTGGCCGGGCCTCTTGGGAGGAGAATTTCTCAAGGTAATTCTCTACTGACTCGGTTTTAAGTTGGTTCGGGTTTTGAGTTGAGACCCTGCTCGCAACGCCCATTTGTAAGGGTTAACTTCAAACCACCACTCGAAGTTTATTAGCCTTAAAGAAAATGCAGTTTTATTACAAGCTAGCAGGGGAGCTATTCCGTAAGGAACGCTCAGCGAAATGGCTGGCGACGTTGTCCTCTATACAATTTCAGATTAAGTCATTACATAATTACATAAGTTACAATTAATACATGATTGATTAATACATGATTGATTGGTACAGCGCTTCCTCCAGTCTGGCTTCCACATGCCTTAAATGGTAATTCCAGATACAATTACTGTCATCTATTCTACCCTTATCTTGTTATTCAGTTCAGTTTCTATGTTATATGTCTGTACTTTTGCCTCCCAAGGTCTTTGGTCTGCGAACTGGAAAGTTTTGTTTCTCGTGGAATGTTTCCCAGTCTGTAGGTTCAATTTTAAAATATATTAGCTCAGTTTCAAAATGGCACAATGTTTTATTATTTTAAAGATTTGTAATTTACCTCTTCATAGACCATTGAGTAATAAACTGCTGACCAGCCCAGGAATAGTTTAGCAGAAGAGTTAGCAATTATTTCCCCTTCCATTTATATTATATGTATTTTGAAAGTCTATTCAACTAAAGATAATATATTGTATGTTATGCATACACAAATAATATATAAAATAGAAAGCCTCAAAATCGAGGTGCTCTGCAATTACAACTCGACAAAAAAGATAGTGCTTTTTTATGCTGTCTTCTGTTGTTTATACAGATTCAACATGTTTAAAACGTGAACGGGAGCAAGGAACTGAACTACTCATTAAGCTTTGTGGTAAAGATTATCCCTTTCTGGAACGTGCTCAGTTTTGGATCAATAATACCATACTACTACCTCAAGAGCACCTCATCATAGAAAATAAAAACATCAGCTACTTTACAACAGCTGAACATGAAGTCTTAGCAGCCCATCGCGAAATGAAACAGATATCCATGGAAGAAACAGTGAATATTATGGGGACCTTCATTGAACTAAGTGGACCTCACTTTGAGATGTTGGATGTAGCACTTCATATAGAACATTTACTTTGTGAACTGCAGGAAGAAATGGCACGGGTGATAGAATGTGAACTTCTACAGTCCCTCGTACAGTGGGTCTATACAAAAGAGGAGCAGATAAATGAATATGTTGCCCCTGACAACTTCATTTTAGAAAAGGCCTTCCTGGACAAGAAAGTGTTTGTGAGCATTGATATGAATGATACGAAGCAGACAATATATTTACAAAGATTAATAGCATTGACTAATCAAAGGGATGAATTTAAAATTGAAAGAGTCGGTGAGTAAACTCGGTCCTTGATTTAGTACAAAGTTAACAGATTTGTTCTGCAACTTAGTTTAATACATTTAATTATTTCACCACCAGAACTCCAATTTCTTAGCTTGCATTAGTTTCTTATGAACTAATTGTACATTGCTTTCTGGCAAAATCATAGAATGATACAGCACAGAAGGAAGTCATTCGTCCCATCATGCCTGTGCCGGCTCTTTGGTAGAGTTATCCAGTTAATCCCACTCCCCTGCTCTTTCCCCATAGCCCTGTATTTTTTTCCCTTCAAGTATTTGTCCAATTCTCTTTTTAATGTTGCCATAGCATCTGCTTCCACCATTCTTTCAGACAGTGCATTCCATATCACAACAGCGCGCTGTGTGTACAAAAAAAAGTTGCCTCATGTCACCTCTGGTTCTTTTGCCAATTACGTTAAATATTTGTCCTCTGGTTACTGATCCTTCCACTAGAAATAGTTTCTCCTTATTTACTCTATCAAAACTATTCATGATTTTGAATACTGCTATCAAATCGCCTCTTGACCTTCTCTGCTCTAAGGAGAACAACCCCAGTTTCTCCAGTCTCTCCACATAACTGAAGTCCCTCATCCCTGGTACCATACTGGTAAATCTCTTCTGTATCTATCTAAGACTTTGACATCCTTCCTAAAGTGTGGTGCCAGAATGGAACACCATACTCCAGCTGAGGCCTAGCCAGTGTTTTATGAAGGTTTAGCATAACTTCCTTGCTTTTCTACTCTATTCCTCTGTTAATAAAGCCAAGGATCCCATATGCTTTTAAAGCAGCTTTCTCAACTTGTTCAAAGATTTGTGTTAAATGTTGTGACATCTCAACGTAAATTATTTATCAGTAGCCCCAGCAGGAAACTGGATTTGCATCAGCTGTAATGAAATTTCACATTTTAAATTTGTTTCTGCTCCCCGTTTCATAATTATATTGCAACAATTTTGAATTAATCCTTTAATTAACAGAGTTTGATGTTAATCTGTATAGGTTATCTTTGATTTATTGATTTTCAAAATGTTTCTGCTAACTCTTTAGTCCACTTCTATTCCTGTTGCCCTGAGTCTTGTGTGGAGTACATAAGAACATAAGAAATAGGAGCAGGAGTAGGCCATTTGGCCCCTAGAGACTGCTCCACCATTTAATAAGATCATGGCTGATCTGAGCTTGGGCTCAGCTCCACTTACCTGCCCGCTCCCCATAACCCGTCTCACTCCCTTATCGCTCAAGAATCTGTCTTATCTCCACCTTAAATATATTCAATGACCCAGCCTCCACAACTTTCTGGGGCAGAGAATTCCACAGATTTACAACCCTCTGAGAGAAGAAATTCCTCCTCATCTCAGTTCTAAATGGGCGACATGGATTGAGAACTGGTTGTCAGACAGGAAGCAAAAAGTAGGAGTAAATGGGTACTTTTCAGAATGGCAGGCGGTGACTAGTGGGGTACCGCAAGGTTCTGTGCTGGGGCCCCAGCTGTTTACATTGTACATTAATGATTTAGATGAGGGGATTAAATGTAGTATCTCCAAATTTGCGGATGACACTAAGTTGGGTGGCAGTGTGAACTACGAGGAGGATGCTATGAGGCTGCAGAGTGACTTGGATAGGTTAGGTGAGTGGGCAAATGCATGGCAGATGAAGTATAATGTGGATAAATGTGAGGTTATCCACTTTGGTGGTAAAAACAGAGAGAGAGACTATTATCTGAATGGTGACAGATTAGGAAAAGGGGAGGTGCAACGAGACCTGGGTGTCATGGTACATCAGTCATTGAAGGTTGGCATGCAGGTACAGCAGGCGGTTAAGAAAGCAAATGGCATGTTGACCTTCATAGCGAGGGGATTTGAGTACAGGGGCAGGGAGGTGTTGCTCTAGTTGTACAGGGCCTTAGTGAGGCCACACCTGGAGTATTGTGTACAGTTTTGGTCTCCTAACTTGAGGAAGGACATTCTTGCTATTGAGGGAGTGCAGCGAAGGTTCACCAGACTGATTCCCGGGATGGCGGGACTGACATATCAAGAAAGACTGGATCAACTGGGCTTGTATTCACTGGAGTTCAGAAGAATGAGAGAGGATCTCATAGAAACGTTTAAAATTCTAACGGGTTTAGACAGGTTAGATGCAGGAAGAATGTTCCCAATGTTGGGGATGTCCAGAACCAGGGGTCACAGTCTAAGGGTAAGGGGTAAGCCATTTAGGACCGAGATGAGGAGAAACTTCTTCACCCAGAGAGTGGTGAACCTATGGAATTCTCTACCACAGAAAGTTGTTGAGGCCAATTCACTAAATATATTCAAAAAGGAGTTAGATGTAGTCCTTACTACTAGGGGGATCAATGGGTATGGCGAGAAAGCAGGAATGGGGTACTAAAGTTGCATGTTCAGCCATGAACTAATTGAATGGCGGTGCAGGCTCGAAGGGCCGAATGGCCTACTCCTGCACCTATTTTCGATGTTTCTATGACCCTTTATGCTGAAACTATGCCCCCTAGTTCTAGATTTCCTCACGAGGGGAAACATCCTCTCTGCAACTACCTTGATGAGCTCCCTCAGAATTTTATACGTTTCAGTAAGATCACCTCTTGTTCTTCTAAACTCCAATGTGTATAGGCCCAACCTACTCAACCTATCCTCATAAGTCAACCCCCTCATCTCTGAAATCAACCTAATGAACCTTCTCTGAACAGCCTCCAATGCAAGTATATCCTTCCTTAAATACGGAGATCAAAACTGTACGCAGTACTCCAGGTGTGGCCTCACCAGTACCCTGTACAGTTGCAGCAGGACTTCTCTGCTTTTATACTCCACCCTCCTTGCAATAAAGGCCAAGATTCCATTTGCCTTCCTGATTACTTGCTGTACCTGCATACTAACTTTTTGTGTTTCATCCACAAGGACACCCAGGCCCCTCTGAACTGCAACATTTTGTAATTTCTCTCCATTTAAATAATAATTTGCTTTTTTATTTTTTCTGCTAAAGTGGATAACCTCATACTTGCCCATATTATGCTCCATCTGCCAGTGATAGTGATTGTTTTAAGTTCCTCCCTCCCTATAGCCCCTTGATTATCCATTATTTTGATATTTTTAGTGTCTTCTACCGTGAAGACCGATACAAAATATTTGTTCAATGTCTCTGCCATTTCCCTGTTCTCCATTATTAATTCCCCAGTTTCATCTTCTGAGGGACCAATGTTTACTTTAGCTACTCTATTCCTTTTTATATACATGTACAAGCTCTTACTTATCTGTTTTTATATTTCTTGCTAGTTTACTCTCATACTCTATCTTCCTTCTCTTTATTATTATTTTAGTCGTCCTTTGTTGCTTTTTAAAAATTTCACAATCCTCTGGCCTCCCACTAATCTTGACCACTTTGTATGCTTTTGTTTTTAATTTGATACCATCCTTTACTTCCTTGGTTAACCACGGATAGTTCTCCCTTTCTTAAAGTCTGTCATTCTCATTGGAATATATTTTTGTTGAGAGTTATGCAATATCTCCTTAAATGTCTGCCAATGCTTATCAACCGTCTTACATTTTAATCTATTTTCCCAGTCCACTTTAGCCAACTCTGCCTTCACACCTTTGTAATCGCCTTTATTTAAGATCAGGACACTGGTTTGAGATCCAACTTTCTCACCCGCCAACTGAATTTGAAATTTAACTATACTATGATCACTCTTTCCTAGAGGATCCTTTACTACGAGATCATTTACACAGTATCAGATCCAGGATAGCCTGCTTCCTGATTGGTTTGCAATGTACTGTTCAAGGAAACCATCCCAGATACACTCTATGAATTCTTCCTCAAGGCTACCTTGGCCAATTTGGCTTGTCCCAATCAATAACGGGTTTAGACAGGTTAGATGCAGGAAGAATGTTCCCAATGTTGGGGAAGTCCAGAACCAGGGGTCACAGTCTAAGGATAAGGGGTAAGCCATTTAGGACCGAGATGAGGAGAAACTTCTTCACCCAGAGAGTGGTGAACCTATGGAATTCTCTACCACAGAAAATTGTTGAGGCCAATTCACTAATTATATTCAAAAAGGAGTTAGATGTAGTCCTTACTACTAGGGGGATCAAGGGGTATGGCGAGAAAGCAGGAATGGGGTACTGAGGTTGCATGTTCAGCCATGAACTCATTGAATGGCGGTGCAGGCTCGAAGGGCCGAATGGCCTACTCCTGCACCAATTTTCTATGTTTCTATGTAATATGAAGATTAAAATAGCCCATGATTATTCTTACAAGCCTCCATTATTTCTTGATTTATTCTCCATCCCACAGTGTAGCAACTGTTAGGGGGCCTATTGACCACTCCCACCAGTGACTTCTTCCCCATATTATTTCTTATCTCCACCCATACTGATTCTACATCTTGATCTTCTGAGCCAATATCATTTCTCACTACTGCACTGATCTCATCCTCTATTAACAGAGCTACCCCACCTCCTTTTCCTTTCTGTCTATCCCTCCGAATTGTCAAATACCCCTGAATGTTCAGTTCCCAGCCTTGGTCACCTTGCAACCACGTGTCTGTAATGGCTATCAGATCATACCCATTTGTATCTATTTGTGCTGTCAACTCATCTATCTTGTTACAAATGCTGCGTGCATTCAGCTTTTAATTTTGCCTTTTTATGATTTTTCCCTGCTTTGATCCCACTTTCTGATACACTTCTAATTTTATACATTCTGTCCCTTCCTCTCACACTCTGGTTATCATTTCTCCCACCGCAACACTGCTCTATTGCTTTCTCCTTGCTCTTTGACTTTTAAAATTTCTCCTTACCTGAACTCTTCACCCCCCCACCCTCCCTCCGCCCCACAACAAAAGCAAAGTACTGCAGATGCTGGAATCTGGAATAAAAATAGAAAATGCTGGAAATTTCAGCGGGTCAGGCAGCACCTGTGGAGAGAAAGCAGAGTTAACGTTTTGGGTCGATGACCCTTCGTCAGAACTGGAGAGTGTTCGGAAAGAACAAATTCTTAACAAGCACTGAAAGGGGGAGGCGGAGAAAGAACAAAAGGGAAGGTCTGGATAAGGTGGAAGAGAGGAGAGATTAGAGAGACAAAATGGATTATGGCCCAAATTCAAATGGTAATGCCAGGAGTTAGAAAAACATTAGTCAAGATTGGGTGCATCCTGTAAGGACTCCATTCCATTATCCGAGTTTCTCCGTCTCCATCGCATCTAGTCTGATGATGCCACCTTTCACACTAATGCCTCTGACCTGTCTTCCTTTTTCCTCAACAGAGGATTCCTCTCTGCCGTGGTTAACATGGCCGTCGACCGTGTCTGTTCTATTTCCCGCACCTCTGCTCTCAGCCCTTCCCCTACCCTGTCAGAACCATGGCAGGGTTCCCCTTGTCTTCACCTTTCACCCCAGCAGCCTCCACGTTCAACGGATTATCCTCCGCCATTTCTGCCACCTCTAGCATGATCCCACCACCAATCACATCTTCCCCTCCCATCCCATCTCAGCATTCCGAAAGGACCGCCCCCTCCGCGACACCCTGGTCCATTCCACAGTCACCCCCAGCAGGCCCTCCACTTCCCATGGCACCTTTCCGTGCAAGTGCAGGAGATGCAACACCTGCCCTTTTACCTCCTCCCTTCCCACTATCCAGGGCCTCAAATACTCCTTCCAGGCGAAACAGCGATTTACTTGTACTTTCAATTTAGTATACTGTAGACACGATGTGGTCTCCTCTACATTGAGGAGACCAAGCGTAGATTGAGTGACCGCTTTGCGGAGCACCTCCGTTCAGTCCGCAAGTGTGACCCTGAGTTTCCGGTCACTTTAATTCTCCACTCCAATCTCTGACCTCTCCATCCTCGGTCTCCTACACTGTTCCAACGAAACTCAACGCAAGCTCGAGGAACAGCACCTCATCTTTCGTTTAGGCACTTTACAGCCTTCTGGACTCAACATCGAGTTCAATAATTTCAGAGCGTAATCGCTGCCAATCTTTGGCTCCATTCCCCCACCCCCCCCACGCACCCCTCCCCCCAACACCCCCCGAGAGCCTATTTATTTATTTATTTTCTTCTCCTTGTCTCTAATGGCAGTTGGTCATTATCCCGCCATTCACATCCTATCTTGACTAATGTTTTTCTATCTCCTGTCATTACCATTTGAATTTGGGCCATCATCCCTTTTGTCTCTCTAATCTCTCCTGTCTTCCAACCTATCACAGACCTTCCCTTTTGTTCCTTCTTCCCCTTCTTCTTTCAGTGCTTGTTAATAATCTGTTCTTTCCGAACACTCTCCAGTTCTGACAAAGGGTCATCGACCCGAAATGTTAACTCTGCTTTCTCTCCACAGATGCTGCTTGACCCGCTGGGATTTCCAGCATTTTCTGTTTTTATCTCCCCGCCACTATTTAGTTTAAAGCCCTCTCTACAGCCCGATTTATTCGTTTCACCAGGACACTGGTCCCAACATGGTTCAAGTGAAGCCCGTCCCAAAGTACTGGTGCCAGTGCCCATGAATCGAAATCCATTTTTCCCACATCAGTCTTTGAGCCACATGTTCGTCTCTCTGATCTTATTTACCCTATGCAAATTTGCTCGTGGTTCGGGTAGTAATCCAGAGATTATTACCTTTATGGTTCTGCTTTTTAATCTAGCCCCAAGCTGCTCATACTCTCACAGCATAACCACTTTGTCCTACCTATGTTGTTGGTACCTACGTGGACCATGACAACTGGGTCTTCCCATTCCCACTCCAAGTTCCTCTTCAGCCCAGAGGAAATGTCCTTAATCCTGGCACCGGGCAGGCAACACAACCTTCGGGACTCGAGCTCTCGGCTGCAGAGAACATTATCTATCCCCCTAATGATACTGTCCCCTACCACTACAACATTTCTTTTTACCCGTTTGGGCCCGTTATGAGCTCATGTGAAAGTATATAGCCAATAGTAAAATCCTGTAAGTTTCTCTGAAGTGCCAGGATGAGATCTTGACAAGAACATTTGCTCAAATATAGAAGTTGCAAATATATATTCCATTGATTGAATAACATGTAATGTTAGGGGTGGGGTTCGGCGATCTGTCAGCTCAAAAACTGTACACTTAAATGCCAACCATAATGTCTGGCCTCCAAGTTCTGGAACTATCTGTCATTGAAATCCACCTGTCCTGGATTGGTGACCCTTACCTAAAAGTTGTAGTGGTAGGGGACAGTTTCATTAGGGGGATCGATAATGTTCTCTGCAGCTGAGAGCTTGAGTCCCGAAGGTTGTGTTGTCTGCCCGGTGCCAAGATTAAGGACATCTCCTCTGGGCTGGAGAGGAACTTGGAGTGGGAATGGGAAGACCCAGTTGCTCTAGTCCACGTAGGTACCAACGACATAGGTAGGACAAATTGGTTATGCTGAGAGAGGCTTAGCGAAATGAGGTAATATCAGGACCTATTAAAAAGTCACATCATAACTGCAAGGCGAAGTTTTTATCACATTGCATTACATTTTAAGGACATTTGTATATTTCTCAGCACATACCCCTCACGATCTAAAAGTTAGACACTGACCAAAAGTGGTAAAAAAAAATCTGTATTGAATTGTACAACATTCAAAAGTGGCAGAACAATCAAACATGTCAAGCAAAATATTTGACAGTATTTCAAAAACAGTACATTTAGCATCAAAAGGAAACATTTTAAACACCAACATCAACAACATAAACAATATATACAAACATCACCAACACCAACACCCAATCCTCTACCCACTCCCACATCTCTCTTCCCCCCCCCTCCAAGTGAGCCCCATTCTCCTCTTGATGGGTTGCCCATCCCCATGCCGACCCATACCCCTGCTCCTCACCGCATCGGTACCAGCACGTGGTGCAGCAGTCCACCCAGAGCGCTGCTGTCATGTTCATCGGGGAGAGAATGGAGATGGTGAGATGGAAGACGCTGGTATCTCCGGACCCTCTGGTTCTGTCAACCTGGCTGGTATGGCATTGGGGGGGTTCCATGCCATATCCCAAGACCATCGATTGCCGCATGGCATTGACAGAGTCGACAGTTCGCTGCACCGCGGTGATCAGCAGCGACATACTGTTGATATGCTGCTCTGCAAACGAGACGATGTTGGCAGCTATCCCAGCCATGGCTTGGAGGAGGTCTCGACCTAGGTCGATGCTCGTCCTTGACAGCTAAACCATTTCCTGCATTGCTTCCACCCGTCTTGCATCATCATCTCCTTGCTGCATCAACCTGGGTGGATGTGGCTTGGTGGCTTTAATGGTACGGGTGCAGCACTTCACAATGCTTGGTCCCACTTCCTCCGAGTCGAAGCCCAAAAACTCAGACCCCGATACTGATGTTGGGCGCACAGGTGGCACATGTCAAGAGGATGGAGTCCTCCTCTTCCACCTCCTCGAGCTCAAGTGGGACAAACACTGGGCCTTCCCCCTGCTCTTCCTCCTGGTCTTCATCTCTGTGGGTTGCGGGGGTGGATGCGGGGGCTATAGGGGATGTTGAATGGGGGGGTGGGGGATGGTGGGGGGGCAGAAGGAGTGGCTGGGGTGGGCTCCTGATGAGGTCGCGGTGGATGGTGTTGACGTTGCACACGGCCTTTGTGTGCCAGGGGCGGATGGGGTGCCTAAGTCGGTGCTCTCCGATTCATCATCTGTAAGTACAATACAACATTTCTGCGTTTAGCAGCGGGGGGGCGGAGGGGGGGGGGTGGGGGTTTGGTGAGGGGGAGCGGTTGTTACTGCTGACAGGAGTACCGGTTTCAGGGACTATCATGGCTACATCACCACACCCTAAATGCCGACAGACAGTACATTAAAATGCATTTGACATCACATTACATGACCATGCATGACATGTGTGTAACACAGACCGGAGATTCGGATAAACTTATCATTTTGTAGCACGGGATCGGCACCATCACATGTGGTGGTACAGGGGTGGTCACCCACCAACGCCAAGGCTCGCTCCTTGATGTCAGTCACTTCATAAGAACAAAAGAACATAAGAAATAGGAACAGGAGTGGGCCATACAGCCCCTCGAGCCTGCCCTGCCATTCAATAAGATCATGGCTGATCTGATCATGGACTCAGCTCCACCTCCCTGCCCGCACGCCATAACCCTTTATTACCTTATCGTTTAATAAACTGCCTATTTCTGCCTTAAATTTATTCATTGTACCAGCTTCTACAGCTCTCCGAGGCAGCGAATTCCACAGATTTACAACCCTCTGAGAGAAGAAATTTCTCCTCATAGTTTTAAATGGGTGGCCCCTTATTCTAAGATCATGCCCTCTAGTTCTAGTCTCCCCCATCAGTGGAAACATTCTCTCTGCATCCACCTTGTCAAGCCCCCTCATAATCTTATACGTTTCGATAAGATCACCTCTCATTCTTCTGAATTCCAATGAGTAGAGGCCCAACCTACTCAACCTTTTCTCATAAGTCAACCCCCTCATCTTCGGAATCAACCTAGTGAACCTTCTCTGAACTGCCTCCAAAGCAAGTATATCCTTTTGTAAATATGGAAACCAAAACTGCACGCAGTATTCCAGGTGTGGCCTCAGCAATACCCTGTATAGCTGTAGCAAGACTTCCCTGCTTTTATATTCGATCCCCTTTGCAATAAAGACCAAGATTCCATTGGCCTTCCTGATCACTTGCTGTACCTGCATACTATCCTTTTCTGTTTCATGTACAAGTACCCCCAGGTCCCACTGTACTGCGGCACTTTGCAATCTTTCTCCATTTAAATAATAACATGCTTTTTGATTTTTTTCTGCCAAAGTGCATGATCTCACACTTTCCAACGTTATACTCCATCTGCCAAATTTTTGCCCACTCACTTAGCCTGTCTATGTCCTTTTGCAGATTTTTTTGTGTCCTCCTCACACATTGCTTTTCCTCCCATCTTTGTATCGTCAGGAAACTTGGCTACGTTACACTCAGTCCCTTCTTCCAAGTCGTTAATATAGATTGTAAATAGTTGGAGCCTCAGCACTGATCCCTGTGGCACCCCACTAGTTCCTGGTTGCCAACCTGAAAATGACCCATTTATCCTGACTCTCTGTTTTCTGTTAGCCAATCCTCTATCCATGCTAATATATTACCTCAACCCCATGAACTTTTATCTTGTGCAGTAACCTTTTATGTGGCACCTTGTCAAATGCCTTCTGGAAGTCCAAATACACCCATCCACTAGTTTCCCCTTATCCACCCTGTTTGTTACATCCTCAAAGAATTCCAACAAATTTGTCAAACATGACTTCCCCTTCATAAATCCATGCTGACTTTGCCTAACTGAATTTTGCTTTTCCAAATGTCCTGTTACTGCTTCTTTAATAATGGACTCCAACATTTTCCCAATCCCAGATGTTAGGCTAACTGGTCTATAGTTTCCTGCTTTTTGTCTGCATCTTTTTTTAAATAGGGGCATCACATTTGCAATTTTCCAATCTGCTGGGATCTCCCCAGAATCCAGGGAATTTTGGTAAATTACAACCAATGCATCCAAAATCCCTGCCGCGACTTCTCTTAAGACCCTAGAATGCAAGCCATCAGGTCCAGGGGATTTATCTGCCTTTAGTCCCATTATCTTACCTCTGTTGGGCCCCCTCCCGTGCCACACTGCTTTGGCAGAAATAAAAGTTGCAATCTTTAACCGGTTTGCAGATGCAACACACACACACACACACACAACGGCTACATATATTTTTTCAGTAGTACGGGAATGCAACAATAAGATCTTTGCTTGCTCTTGCTGCCGCTACCACATTGTTCCAACTCTTCCTGCACTGGTCTCCATCACAAACCATGATGCCCACTGCGGACACGGCCTCCCTAATCTCCCGCCAAATGTGTTTATATTGGGACAGGGCTGGCTTGCCACGACCATCCCTGGTGAGCTCTCTGTAACGGGCTCTACTTCAGAGACAAGTGGCTCCAGCTCATCATCTGTAAACCAGGGAGCTCTGAGCCTCCCTGCATTCGACTTCCTGGCAGCTTTTCTACCACTCATGATGGGTTTTCAAGGTGGGTGTCTGATGATTCTCTTCCCTCTCTCAATGACTTCCCTCTGTAGCTGTCAGGTGCAAGTCACTCACAGGATTTTATGAGCATGTACAGCTGACCCCTCAGCCCCAATCGCGGGAAAAGTGAGGTCATCAGACCAAAAAAACTACTAAAAATAAATTTCAAATCTCACGCAAGTGCAGTACACAGCCTCTGATCTTTCCCAAGTTGAGAGGCCTGCACCTACCGCCGACTCCTGCTACCGACCGATGCCTCCCGCTGCCTGCCGCTCCCGCTCCCGCTCCCACCGACAAAACCAGGATGAATCGCGCCAATCGGCCCCAATGGTAGCGGGCAGTAAAAAATCACACACCGCCCAGGGACCGCCGAAAAACGGGCAGAACTTAGGTTTGATCAAATTCGGGCCCATAGACTTTTCAACTATAAATTGCATGTTATCTCCAGTTCCTTTAATGTCCATCTCCAGCTGCACATTCTCTAAAGATGATAATTGTGGTTGGTGAAGATTATTTGAATAGCTTAATCTAAGACCTCCTCAAATATATCCGAAAGGCTGCCGTTATGAGGTCTCATTTTTAATAGTCATATTCTAGGTGCACATTGAAGCGCTCACTGCATCCTTAGGAGCTAGACAAATCCCAGTGCCCTCATCAATTATTTCTACAGTAACTTGTGTATCATGCTGGAACTAGGCCCAACATGGATTCACATTGAACTATCCTTAATTATATTTAAAGGAGAAAGAGCTTTAATTTATATAGAAACGTTTGTGTCCCCAGTATGTACCAAAGTGTTTCACAGCCAATGGATTACTTTTGAACTGCAGTCACTGTTATATAGGTAATTACAGCAGCCAATGTGTGCACAATAAGGTCGCACAAACAGCGAGTGTGATGATGACCAGTAAATCTGTTCTGGTGGTGTTGGTTGAGGGATAGCTGTTGGTGAACTCCTCAGCTGTTCTTCAAATAGTATCATGGGATATTTTACATATATGTGAACTGGCAGACGGGATTTGAGTTTAACTTCTCAAGTGAAAGATAGTGTGACAGTACTGTATTGAATTGTCAGTAGATTGTACGTCTTGGAATAGGGACTGAAGCCCACAAACCTTTGACTTGGAGACCATCAATTGAGCCAAACCGGCATATTAAACCCGCAAAGTTAGAAAAACATTGTGAACCATAGACGTTTACAGCACAGAAGGAAGCCACTTGGACCATCGTGTAGCTTTTTGAAATCCCAAACTAATCTCACTGCCTCATAGCCCTTTATCTTTCTCTGTTTCAAATATTTATCCAATTTTCTCTTAAAACTATTTCTCTGATCAGCAGTCCTCTATGGCAAAGCATTCCATGCGCCAAGAACTGTCTGTGTAAAGAGATTCCAACTAACTACTCATTTCACTCTCCTAATTTTAAATTGATGGGCTCCTGTTGTTGACTCTGCAACCAAATGTAGTCTTTCTGCAGTCACTCGATCAAAACCCTTCATTTACTAAATCTCCTCTTAATCATATTTGCATCCATGGAAATATCACAACCAAAGTTTCCCATCCTTGCTATCATCCTGATGAATCTACATTGTACATGTTCTATGGGTTTAATATTGTTTCTGTAATGGGTTGCACAAAATTCTATAGTACTGTAATCGTGGTCTAACCAATGTTTTGTACAAATTCATTATGAATTTTTTTACTTTTGTACACTATGCCCCTATTTATAAAACCCCAAATGCTGTTGCCATTTTATGGCTTTGTCTACCAGTACTTGTACTTTTAAGGAATTATGTGTTTCAACCTGTAGGTCTCTCTGCTCATACTTTCAGCATCTTTCCATTGCGTATATACTCCCATTCATTGATTTTCATTCCAAACTGTTTTACATCACACCTATACACACTAAAGTGCATCTGCCCCCTGTTTGCCCATTTTGCAAACCTATGTCTTCCTGAAGTCTTTTCAAGTTCTTCTCACTACTTGTCAAACTCACTACTTTTGTGCTGCCAGCAAATTTTGAGAGTGCCCAAATCATCTGTATATACTGAGAACAAAAGTGGATCAGCACTAGTACAGCAAAATACAGCACTTCCAACCCTTCTTCAATCCTAACAACATTCATTTATTTTAACTTTATTATCTGTCTGTTAAAAACCAAATTTGTTATTCATACTGCTAGAAATCAACTTTCTATCCATGCTGCTAGATTTCCTCATACCATAAGCCTGAATTTTACAAACCTCTTGTAAGACATTTTAGTAAATTCTCTCTGAAAATCCATTCCTGTTATTTATTCTATCCAAACTCATAATATACAGTAGAATCCTGATTTGTGTATTTGTTTTATTATAAATGTAATTGTATCTAGAGAACGTTTTTCTAATATAATATTGGAGAGACCAAGCGTAGATTGAGTGACCGCTTTTCAGTCCACAAGTGTGACCCTGAGCTTCCGGTCATCTGTCACTTTAATTCTCCACTCCATTCCCACTCTAACCTCTCTGTCCTCGGCCTCCTACACTGTTCCAACGAAGCTCAATGCAAACTCGAGGAACAGCACCTCATCTTTTGTTTAGGCACTTTATAGCCTTCTGGACTCATCGTCGAGTTCAATAATTTCAGAACGTAACAGCTGCCAATCTGTGGCTCCCTTTCCAGCCACCCCCCCACCACCCCCACTGAGCCTATTTATTTCATTCATTTCTTCTCCTTGTCTCTAATGGCAATTGGTCATTATCCCGCCATTCACACCCTATCTTGACTAATGTTTTTCTAAATCCTAGCATTACCATTTGAATTTGGGCCATTATCCCTTTTGTCTCTCTAATCTCTCTTGTCTTCCAACCTATCACAGACCTTCCCTTTTGTTCTTTCTTCTCCTCCCCCTTTCAGTGCTTGTTAATAATCTGTTCTTTCCGAACACTCTCCAGTTCTGATGAAGGGTCATCAACCCGAAACATTAACTCTGCTTCCTCTCCACAGATGCTGCCTGACCTGCTAAGATTTCCAGCATTTTCTGTTTTTATTCCAGATTCCAGCATCTGCAGTAATTTGCTTTTGTATTAATGTTTCTCTAACGGTCACTTGGTTTACCTTTATCATCCAATGGAACAAGTCATCATCATCATCATCATAGGCAGCCCCTCGGAATCGAGGAAGACTTTCTTCAACTCCTGACGTGAGTTCTTTGGTGGCTGAACAGTTCAATACAAGAGCCACAGACTCTATCACAGGTGGGACAGATAATCGTTGAGGGAAGGGGTGGGTGGGACTGGTTTGCCGCATGTTCTTTCCGCTGCCTGCGCTTGATTTCTGCATGCTCTCGGCGTTGAGACTCGAGGTGCTCAGCGCCCTCTCGGATGCACTTCCTCCACTTAGGGCGGTCTTTGGCCAGGGACTCCCAGGTGTAAGTGGGGATGTTGCACTTTATCAGGGAGGCTTTGAGGGTGTCCTTGTAGCGTTTCCGCTGCTCACCTTTGGCTCATTTGCCATGAAAGAGCTCCAAGTAGAGCACTTGCTTTGGGAGTCTCGTGTCTGGCATGCGGACTATGTGGCCTGCCCAGCGGAGCTGATCGAGCGTGGTCAGTGCTTCAATGCTGGGGATGTTAGCCTGATTGAGGACGCTGATGTTGGTGCACCTGTCCTCCCAGGGAATTTGTAGGATCTTGCGGAGACATCTTTGGTGATATTTCTCCAGCAACTTGAGGTGTCTATTGTACATGGTCCATGTCTCTGAGCCATACAGGAGGGCAGGTATTACTACAACTCTGTAGACCATGAGCTTGGTGGCAGTTTGGAGGGCCTGGTCTTCAAACACTCTTTTCCTCAGGCGACTGAAGGCTGCACTGGTGCACTGGAGGCAGTGTTGGATCTCGTCGACGATACCTGCTTTTGTTGATAGGAGGCTCCTGAGATATGGGAAGTGGTCCACAGTGTCCAAGGCCGCGCCATGGATCTTGATGACTGGGGGACAGTGCTGTGCGGTGAGGACAGGCTGGTGGAGGACCTTTGTCTTACGGATGTTTAGCGTAAGGCCCATGCTTTCGTACGCCTCAGTAAATACGTTGACTATGTCCTGGAGTATGGCCTCTGTATGTGTGCAGATGCAGGCGTCGTCCGCATACTGTAGCTCGACGACAGAGGTTGGGGTGGTCTTGGATCTGGCCTGGAGACGGCGCAGGTTGAACAGGTTCCCACTGGTTCTGTAGTTTAGTTCCACTCTAGTCGGGAGCTTGTTGACTGTGAGTAAGTAGGTGTAAGTAGGTTGTAAGTAGGTAAGTAAGTAATGGAATAAGCAGTTTGGTAGACATTAAATAAGTAAGCATGCTTTAAGGTTCTTCAGACAACTGACTTTATACTTTCATGTAGTGTCAGCTGTGACTCAATTGGTAGCACTCTCGCCTCTGAGTCAGAAGGTGTGGGTTCAAGTCCCACTCCAGAGACTTGAGCACAAAAAATCTAGGCTGACACACCAGTGCAGTGCTGAGGGACTGCTACACTGTCAGATGTGCCGTCTTTCGGATGAGACATTAAATCCGTCTACTCTCTCAAGTGGACGTAAAAGATCCCATGGCACTACTTTGAAGTTATCCCCGGTGTCCTGGCCAATATTTATCCTTCAATCAACATAACAAAAAAAAACAGATTATCTGGTCCTTATCACAGTGCTGTTTGTGGGAGTTTGCTTGTGTGCAAATTGGCTGCCGCGTTTCCTACATTACAATAGTGACTACATTCCAAAAGTACTTCATTGGCTTCAAAGTACTTTGTGACGTCCGGTGGTCGTGAAAGGTGCTATATAAATCCAAGTCTTTTTATTTATTGATCTGTACTCAGTGGTTATTGTAGTTGTCAGTTTAATTTATATTATAAAGCCACAACAATTTATACTCTGTCCCGTATGTGCTCTGTCTCTTGACCCATAAGAGGATTCTGTGTATATTGATTGCAACCAATTGCACAATAATTTCTTTGAAAGTGAAGTAATTGTAAGAAAGAAAATATACAATCACTTGCATTAATATTTTCATCAAATATATGTAGACCAAACAGCTGTGGCTACATGATGCTAACATTGTGATAACTTTTTTTAAAAATCGTTTCTTAGTTCAGGGGAAAGAAGATTACTTGAAGAGTTTACCAACTAACTGGGGTCCAATTCATAGTTCCGTTTTTTGGAAAATACCAATGGATATGACCAGATTGGAATTTCAAAAACTAATCAATGATTTTACAGATGCAGGTCTCACCATTGTGAAGGTAAATGCAGTTGTTTTTTCAGGAGTACTTTGAAATTGTTAAATTAATCATCTTATTGAACAAAACAAAGATCACAAGATAAGTTTAGACGAAGAAAACCCGTCGGCCCTTTTGATCTTATCCTTCTAGAATACTAACTTTATTGCCTTTCTATTTAGCATCTAGTGTCCTAGCCTCAGCCATCCCTCCTGGAAACGAATTTGTGCTGGTGATCATCCTCTGTTGATGAATACTTACTGTTGTCTGCCTTAAATTTGCTCTTTACAACCCTGAAGGTGCCCTGCTGCCCTACCTTATTTAAAAGTACTGTTTTCAGTTTACTTTCTCTATTCTTTCAGATACCTTGGGGCGGTTTCTTTTCCATTGTCCTGTCTGAAATCGGTTGGGATAAAGGCAAAGAATATAAGAAAATTCAGGCAGTCAGGCCTATCGCTGCCTCACTGTCGGATCGGGATTTCCCTGCCCACAAACTTTGCCGGGACATCTTGGCTGTTGGGTGGGGGGTTGGTGGGGGCGGCACTTAGGAGTCCCAGCAGATTTCCCATTTCTCTGCCAGACGTACCATTGCCACCTAGAACATAAGAATTAGGAGTAGGAGTAGGCCATTCGGCTCCTCGAGCCTGCTCCACCATTCAGTGAAATCATGGCTGATGTTCTACCTCAACTCCACTTTCCTACACTATCCCCATATCCCTTGATTCCCTTAATATCCCAAAATCTATCAATCTCTATTTTGAATTTACTCAAAGACTGAGCCTCCACAGACCTCTGCGGTAGAGAATTCCAAAGATTTACCACCCTCTGAGTGAAGATGATTCTCCTCATCTCAGTCCTAAATGGCCGACTACTTATTCTGAGACTGTGACCCTTGGTTCTAGACTCCTCAGCCAGAGGAAACATCCTCCCTGCATCTACCCTGTCAAGCTCTGTAAGAATTTTATATGTTTCAATGAGATCACCTCTCATTCTTCTAAACTCTAGAGAATATTGGCCAAGTCTACACAATCTCCCCACATAGGAAAATCTGCCCATTCCAGGAATCAGACTGGTGAACCTTCGTTGCACTCCCTCAATGGCAAGTATATCTTTCCTTAGGTAAGGAGGCCAAAACTGTACACAATATTCGAGGTGCGGTCTCACCAGGGCACTATATTATTGCAGTAATATGTCTTTACTCTTGTACTGAAATCCTTTTGTAATAAAGGCCAACATACCATTTGCTTTATTAATTGCTTGCTGTACCTGCATATTAACTTCCAATGTTTTATGTACAAGGACACCCAGGTCCCTCTGAACACCAACATTTCCCAATTTCTCTGCTTTTCTATTTTTCCTACAAAAGTGGATAACTTCACATTTCTTTACATTATATTCCATTTGCCATGTTCTTGCCCACTCACTTAACCTGTCTATATCTCCCTGAAGTCTCTTTGCATCCTCCTCACAACTTACATTCCTACCTAGCTTTGTATCATCAGCAAACTTGGATATATTACATTTGGTCCCCTCATCCAAATCATTGATATAGATTGTGAATGTCTGGGGCCCAAGCACTGATCCATGCGGCACCCACTAGTTACAGCCTGTGTACCCAAAAATGACTCGTTTATTCCTATTCTCTGTTTTCTGTACTTTAACCAATTCTCAATCCATGGTAGTATATTACCCCCAATCCAGTGAGCCCTAATTTTGTTTAATAACCTCTTGTGTGGCACCTTATTGAATGCCTTCTGAAACTCCAAATACACCACATCCACTGTCCCTCCTTATCTATTCTACTAGTTACAACCTCAAAAAACTCTAACAAATTTGTCAAATATGATTTCCCTTTCAAAAATCCATTTTGACTCTGCCCAATCCTATTATTATTTTCTAAGTGCCCTGTTACCACGACCTTAATATTAGATTCTAGCATTTTCCCTGCTACTGGTGTCAGGCTAACTGGTCTATAGTTCCCGTTTTTTCTCCCCCTCCTTTCTTAAATAGCACGGTTACATTAGCTACCTTCCAATCTGCAGGAACCGTTCTAGAATCTATGGAATTTTGGAAGATGACAACCAATGCATTCACTATCTCTATAGCAACCTCTTTCAAAACCCTATAATGTAGGCCATTAGGTCCAGGGGATTTATTGGCTTTCAGTCCTATTAATTTCTGCAGTACTATTTTTTATTACTTATACTAATTTCTTTCAGTCCCTCATTCTCGCTAGATCCTTGGTACACCACTATTTCTGGGAGTTTTTTCATGTTTTGTTCTGTGAAGACAGACACAAAGTATTTGTTTAATTTCTGTTCCATTTCCTTATGCCCCATTATAATTTCTCCTGTCTCAGTCTGTAGGGGACCCACATTTACTTTTGCTAATCTTTTCCTTTTTACATACCTATAGCAGCTTTTACAGTCTGTTTTTATATATCTATTTTCTCTTTCTTGATCAAGTTCTTGGCTCTCCGTTGCTGAATTCTAAAATCCTCCCAATCCTCAGGCTTACTTGGTAACATTATAGCCTCTTTTTTGATCTATTATTATCTTTAACTTCTCTTGGTAGACACGGTTGGACCAATTTTCCTGTGGGGCTTTTGTGCCTTAAAGGAATGTATGTTTGATGTAAATTATGTATTAATTCTTTAAATGCTAGCCATTGCTTGTCTACCGTCATACCTTTTAATGTAGTTTCCCAATCTACCTTAGTCAACTCTCCCCTCATACATACGTAGTTTCCTTTGTTTATATTTAAGATCCTAGTTTTGGATTTAACTAAATCATTTTCAAACTTAATATAAAATTCTATCATATTATGGTCACTCTTCCCTAAGGGCCTCTTTACTACTAGATTTAAAATAGCCTGTTCTCTAGTTGTTTCCTCAACACACTGATCTAGAAAACCATCTTGTATACATTCCATTAATTCGTCTTCTACACTATTACTGCAAATTTGGTTTGCCCAGTCTATATGTAGATTAAAGTCCCCCATGATTATTGTATTATCTTTGTTACATGCACCTCTAATATCCTGATTTATACTGCGCCCTACATTATCACTACCGTTTGGCGGCCTATAAACTACTCCCACTAATGTTTTCTGCCTCTTGCTGTTTCTCAGCTCCACCCAAACTGATTCTACTTCTTGAATTTCCGAGCTAAGATCCTTTCTCTCTACTGTCTTTATCCCATCCTTTATTATCAGGGCTACCCCTCCTCCTTTTCCATTTTGCCTATTTCTTCTAAAAGTTAAGTATCCTGAAATATTTAGTTCCCAACCGTGGTCACTTTGCAACCACGTCTCCGTAATGGCTATGAGATCAAATCAATTAATTTTTATCTGCGCTATTAATTCATCTATTTTGTGGTGAATGTTTTGTGCATTCAGATATAGTGCCTTTAGCTTTGACTTTTTTCTATTTTTCCCTAATGTCACCTGAGTCAGTAATGTGCTATTACCTTTGTTACTCTCTCTGCCCCTTCCTGGCCCACTCTGTTTATTTTTATCCAAAACTCTGCTCTGCTCTAGAGCCTTGATATTTCTTTTGCTGCTTTTAAATTTATTCTCTCCTAAATCCTCCCACCCCACACTGCCTTCATTAGTTTAAATCCCTAGTTATTCGATTTGTCAGGACACTGGTTTCAGGCCGGTTTAAGTGGAGCCCGTCCCAACAGAACAGCTCCCTTTTTCCCCAGTACTGGTGCCAGTGCCCCATGAAGCAAAACCCCTGCCTCCCACACCACTCTTTGAGCCACGCATTTCACCTTCTAATCTGCTTATCTCTATGCCAATTGGCGCATGGCTCAGGTAACAATCCAGAGATTCTTACCCTTGAGGTTTTGCTTTTTAATTTGGACCCCAACTTCTCAAACTCTCTCAGCAGAACCTCATTGCTAGTTCTATCTAAGTTGTCGGTTCTTACATGGACCACGACAACTGGATCCTCCCCATCCCACTCCAAGTTCTTCTCCAGCCGCGAGTAGATGTCATTAACCCTGGCACCGGGCAGGCAACACAACCTTCGGAACTACCAGTCGCGGCTGCAGAGAACAGTATCTATCCCTCTGCTTACATTGTCCTCTACCACTGTATTCCCTTTCATTCCCCTTACTTGAATTGCATCCTGCACCATGGTGCCAGGGTCAGCTTGCTCATCCATCCTGCAGGTTTTTCCCTCATCCACACAGCAGCAAGAACCTCATACCTGTTGGATAAGGACAAATGCCAAGGCTCCTCCAGCACTGAACCTGGGGTCCCCTTACCTGCCTGAGTTGCAGTCACATCCTCATGTCGTGTGACACTGCAGCGCGGTTGTAATACTACTGCTGGCGTTGACGCGGGTTTTGACATGATTGTTAAGGTCAGGATGGACTAGACAGAGCTTGATTTTGAGGCCTCTCCTCATCAATAGTTCCGGAGTCGGGATCCCGGTGAGCGTGTGTTGCCTTGTCCTGTAACTGAGCTGTATGTGTGACAGGCATGTCTGCAAGGAATGCGTTTCAGGCTTTGCTCGATGGTTTGGACTGCCCGCTCCGCTTGACCATTGGACGCGGGTTTGAACGGGGCAGACCTCATGTGTTTTATGCCATTGCGTTTCATGAACTCTTGAAACTCCAGGCTTGTGAAACACGGTCCGTTGTCGCTGACAACGATATCTGGCAGACCATGTGTGGCAAACATGGCTCTCAGGTTCTCAATGGTGGCAGTGGAAATGCTGGATGACATGATCACACATTCTATCCATTTGGAGTATGCATCCACCACCACAAAAAACATTTTACCAAGGAGGGGGCCCGCAAAGTCGATGTGGATTCTAGACCATGGTTTTGATGGCCATGACCCCAGACTGAGCGGAGCTTCCTTTGGGGCATTGCTTAACTGCATGCATGCATGACTCTAAGTGTGAGTCAATGCCAGGTCCCAAACATGCGCCCTGGCGATGGCCTTCATCATGACAATACCAGGATGTGTACTATATAACTCCCATACAAACCTCGCCCTGCCTTTCTTGGGCATTACAGTACCCCATGATTACCCCATAGTAAACAGTCAGACTGGATGGAAAGCTCATCTTTGCGACGGCTGTACGGTTTGGTTTCTTCACCCATTTCCTTGGGGATGATCGACCAGTCCCCGTTAAGAACAGAATAGGGTCGGATCCTGGCTGATCCAGGTCTTAACTTGTTGAGCAGTGACAGGCAACCCTTCACTCTCAAAGGCATCCATGACCATGAGTAGTTCTGTGGGCCTTGGTGTTTCCACCTCCGGTGTGGGCAACGGTAACTGGCTCAATGCATTAGCGCAATTGTCAGTGCCTGGTCTATGGCATAATCATAGGCAGATAATGTCAGCGCCCATCTCTGGATGGGACGACGTGTTGGTATTGATATCTTTATGTTCCGAGTACAACGATATAAGCGGCTTGTGATCGGTTTCCAGCTCGAAGCGAAGCCCAAGCAGGTACTGGTGCATTTTTTTAAACCCCATAAACACATGCTAAAGCCTCTTTCTCTAACATGCCATAGGCTCTTTCCACCTTGGATTAGCTTTGAGACGCATATGCAACTGGTTGTAGTTTGCCTGACTCATTGGCTTGCTGGAGTACTCAGCCGACCCCATAGAACGATGCATCACAGGTCAAAACTAGACACATAGGTCATATAGTACCAGTAGCTTGTGGGAACACGACAGATTTCTAGCCTTATCAAAGGCTCTGTCTTGAAGTTCACCCCACACCCAGTCGTCTCCTTTCCTGAGCAGCTTGTGCAAAGGCTCTAATACTGTGCTCAATTTGGGTAAGAAGTTACTGAAGTAGTTGAGAAGACCCAGGAACGAACGCAGCTCCGTCACATTCTGGGGCCTGGGCGCATTTTTGATGGCCTCTGTTTTTGCGTCTGTAGGCCTGATTCCATCTGCAGCAATCTTTCGTCCAAGGAATTCGACCTCTGGTACCATGAAAACGCACTTCGAACGTTTCAGCCTGAGTCCCACTTTGTCCAGACGACGCAGAACCTCTTCCAGATTGCACAGGTGCTCGGTGGTGTCACGACCTGTGACTAGGATGTCGTCTTGGAATATCACGGTCCTGGGGACGGCTTTCAATAGACCCTCCATGTTTCTCTGACATATGGCTGCCGACGAACGAATGCCTAAAGGGCACTTGTAAATAAACAGTCCTTTGTGCGTGTTGATGCACGTAAGTTTCTTTGATGATTCAACCAGTTCCTGTGTCATGTAAGCCGATGTTAGATCTAATTTGGTGAATGATTTTCCCCCGGCTAGCATTGCAAACAGATCATCAGCTTTTGATAGCAGGTACTGATCTTGCTTGAAACTCAGTTGATCGTCACCTTGTAGTCTCCACAAATCCTGACCATGCCGTCGCTCTTTAACACCGGAACAATGGGACTGGCCCATTCATTAAATTCGACCAGTGAGATGACCCCCTCACGTTGTAGCCTGTCCAATTCGAGCTCGACCTTTTCTCTCATCATGTGTGGGACCGCCCTGGCTTTGTGATGGATGGGCCTTGCATCTGGGCCGAGGTGAATCTGCACCTTGGCTCCCTTGAAGCTGCCAATTCCCGGTTCAAACAGTGAGGGAAATTTGCTCAGCACCTCAACACACAAATCATCATCTGCTGATGACAAAGCTTTGATATTGTACCATTTCCATTTTATTTTCTTGAGTCAACTCCTGCCAAATAACGATGGACCGTTGCCCAGGATAATCCATAATGATAGATCATGATCTGCTCCCTCATACGACACTCTTACTGCTGCACTACTGATCACTGGTATGATCTCTTTGGTACAGGTACGCAACTTCGAATTTATCGGACTCAGCTTGGGTCTCTCTCCCTTGGTCTCCCACAGCTTTTCGAAAGTCCTCTGGCTCATTATCGATTGACTCGCACCCGTGTCTAATTCCATGGATACCAGAACGCCTTTTAATTTTACCTCCATCATTATCGGTTGGCTTTTTGTTAGTAATTTTACCTCCATCATTATCGGTTGGCTCTTTGTTAGGAATGCATGTACGCTATACACTTCCTTCTCAGAGCTCTCAAATGCCTCGGGCCGCATCGCCAGATCCACGCTGAATTGATCATCATCCACGTGGTGGACACGTCCACTAAAGATGCCCCGTCTCCGCACATCCTCTGCATACATACTGCTTGAAGCGGCACTGATGGGGTCGGTGATTGCCCCCACAACGCCAACACGTTGAGCTCGGATTTGCACCCGATGGCGGGATTTAAGCGGCTCCCGTTCTCGCATACGCTGTCGACTAGGTCCTCGATGGCGAACTTTGAGCGGCTCCCGGTCTTGTAGATGCAGTCGAGTAGGCCCTGCCATGTACAGCTCTGCCGGCCGTCGATACAATTTTGTACACAGTACTTGCCGTGGAGTTCCTGTTTTGTCGCGATATCTCCTTTGTGCTTTTCTGCGTGGACATGCAAGCCTGAGCGATGGTGATGACCTTGCTGAGGTCCGGCGTATCTGCAGCCAGCAGCTTACTTAAAATCGCCTCGTGGTTGACCCCGATCATGAAAAAGTCATGCAGCATGTCTTCCAACGCAGGCCCAAATTTGCAAGGCCCTGCAAGACGTCTCAAGTCAGCAACAAATGGCATTACGTCCTGGCCTTCTGGATGAACGTGCATATAGAAGCAATATCTGGATATGAGGATTCCTTCCATGGGTTTAAGGTGTTCCCGAACTAGTTCTTTGTAATCCTTTTCTATAGGAAGAGTGGGTGAAGCAGATTCTTGATGAGTGCATAGATCGTGGGGCCACAAACGGTGAGAAGAACTGCCCTGCACTTCTCTGCTTCCTTGTCTTTGTTTAGGCTATTTGCCATGAAATACTCGTCAAGACAATCCATGAAATCTCCCCAACCCTCTCCGTCATTGAATCTCTCGAGAATTCCAACAGCACTTGATCGTGCTGTGCTTGCCATACTTTTGTGTGGGTTCGTATTTGCCTCATCACCAGTTGTAGTGTATGAAATGATACAATGAACTCCGTACTGTGAGCCAGTGACCAGGTGTAACCTGGTCAGTCTTTAATGGCTTCCAGAAGTGAAGATACAAAGGCGAAGTTCAGCTTATATACCGGGCCCAGTATGAGTGTACCTATGACCCCAGGACCTCTGACGGTAGTGCCCCTAGTATACATTATAATGACCTTTGAGGTTCTGCTTTTTAATTTGGACCCCAACTTCTCAAAATCCTCATTCCTAATTCTGCTATGTCGTTGGTTCCTACGTGGACCACGACAACCGGATCCTCCCTTTCCCACTCCAAGTTCTTCTCCAGCCTTGAGGAGATGTCTTTAACCCTGGCACTGGGCAGGCAACACAACCTTCGAAACTCCCGGTTGCGGCTGCAGAAAACAGTATCTATCCCTTCGACTGTACTGCCCCTACCACAACTACATTCCCTTATGGGGATGTTGCTGGGATTGCCATTGAGGCTAATACATCAGGGGGACCAGCAGCAGAACCACAGACCTGCAGAGGGTCAAAGAAGACGGCGAAGGAGGGAAGGGCACTAGAGGCCATACAGGATATGGGTCTTCTGGAACAGAATGTAATTCCTGAAGATGACAGAGGAGCAGTGTATGAGGAGGCTCCGCTTCAGCAGGCAGGCAATCACTGTTGCAGCAGAAATTGGAGCCAAACACCAGAGCACACACTGCATTGCCTATGGCTGTAAAAGTAACTGTTACACCCATTCCAGGCTGCAGCAGCTTGCATCATTAACATTAGTAATTTGCTGCCCATACAGTCATCAGGCAGATCACAGATGCCATTTTGCAAGGAGAGTGCAATACCTTCTCCAAAGAGGCTGCCGATCAGGAAAAAGTGCATTCAGATTTGCCCACATTGCTGGATTTCGCCAGGTGCAGGGCATAATTAACTTCACACATGTTGCTCTGCACTCTTTCCTTCAAGAACCAGCCATGTTTTATAACTAAAAGAGGTTTCTCTCCCTGAACATGTCATGATCATAGGCGGTCCCTTGAACGAGGATGACTTGCTTTCACAAGAGTTCACAGATGTTTCAATGAAGGACCCGATGTTCCAGTCCTGAACTCCAATTGAAGGGGTGGAAGATGCTTGTACGTGGATTTTTTTTAATGTGTGGTGACCGTTGCATATCAGCCACCACATGGGCTTGACAGAGCTAGGCCTTTATCCAGTGGCAAGGGTTAACCTGGACGACTGGAGACCTGCTATGCTGCACGGACCTAGTGCACACACATATGCAGTGTGGGCTGGCACCTGCTGCCCCATGGCCCTTGGCTCTTCTGGGCCCTATACTCTCATTTGCCGCATCTCCGCCACAATCTCTCGCTGCTCCTCCGCCACAAACATTCGCCGCACCTCCGCCACGATCCCTCATTGCTCCTCCGCCACAAAACACTCGCCGCACCTCCACACCAAACATTCGCCAGACCTCTGCCACGATCATCCACCAAATCTCAGCCACAATCCCTCATCGCTCCTCTGTCTCGATCATTCGCCACACCTCTGCTGCTCTGCTTTACAAGGGCTCCGCTGAGGCTCCTGCCTACGCTCCAAACAGCAACCTGGGTCATGATGATATCACCCAATCGTCCACCTTGAAGCCATTGCACACTTGGAGCAGCTCGCACTGGAAGTTGTAGTAGTATGCCGCTCTAGCTCTTATATTTCCTTACCTGCGGAGGTGTTCTCTCGCAGGTCGGAGAGGCCAGTACCACACTACACAGAGCAGTCCTGGTCTATATTGCTCAATACTACACCACACAGTGCAGTCCTGGTCTCTCTGGCTCAGTACCCCACCACGCAGAGCAGTCCTGGTCTATATCGCTCAGTACCACACCACGTAGTGCAGTCCTGGTCTATATCACTCAGTACCACACCACGTAGTGCAGTCCTGGTCTATATCGCTCAGTACCACACCACGTAGTGCAGTCCTGGTCTATATCGCTCAGTACCACACCACGTAGTGCAGTCCTGGTCTATATCGCTCAGTACCACACCACGCAGAGCAGTCCTGGTCTATATCGCTCAGTACCACACCACGCAGAGCAGTCCTGGTCTATATCGCTCAGTACCACACCACGTAGTGCAGTCCTGGTCTATATCGCTCAGTACCACACCACGTAGTGCAGTCCTGGTCTATATCGCTCAGTACCACACCACGTAGTGCAGTCCTGGTCTATATCGCTCAGTACCACACCACGCAGAGCAGTCCTAGTCTATATCGCTCAGTACCACACAACGTAGTGCAGTCCTGGTCTATATCGCTCAGTACCACACCACGCAGAGCAGTCCTGGTCTATATAGAAACATAGAAAATAGGTGCAGGAGTAGGCCATTCGGCCCTTCGAGCCTGCACCACCATTCAATATGATCATGGCTGATCATGCAACTTCAGTACCCCATTCCTGCTTTCTCTCCTTACCCCTTGATCACTTTAGCTGTAAGGGCCATATCTAACTCCCTTTTGAATATATATAATGAACTGGCCTCAACAACTTTCTCTGGTAGAGAATTCTGTGGTAGAGAATATGGCTCAGTATCACAACACACAGTCCAGTCCTGGTATCTCTGGCTCAGTACCAGACCTGGTTGTGCATTTATTAACTGAGCCATCAGCATTGAATAGCTAGAATTTATTCTTCAGAGTGAAACATGAGATAGGATTTGAATGGAGCAAATTTTCTTTCAGGAATGAATTAAAAAAAAAAATTGCTTCTGTAAAAATATGACTTGTGTTAATACATGCATTTCTGTGATTCATACGAACCCTTATTGGGCTGAATTTCAACAATCAAACAGAAACAGCTAACTGGTGTGTGATCACAGGAAGCGGATAATGCAGGTTGGTGCCCAATGTCCTGGCACGAGTCACGATGCGTCCATACTCATTTGCCTGTCTTCCATCCAGTGGGTGTCAGGCTAGCTCCTTGGGAATAAAGGGTATCCACTCGACACCTAGCTCGTGAACCCGTTCCACCATCTTCCCCCACTGCTGCCAAGTAGCTTGTCTGGAAACCTTTGTGCCGTCTGATGGGAAGGGGACGTGCTCCTCCTGCTACCACCTCCACCAATGCCTCCAAAGCAGTGTCCGAGAGCTGAGGGGCCCGTTGCAGCTTATTTTGCCTCCCATTGTGAAAAACCTTCAGTGACCTCTTTTAAGAGGTGCATAGAAACATAGAAATTAGGTGCAGGAGCATGCCATTCGGCCCCTCGAGCCTGCACCGCCATTCAATAAGATCGTGGCTGATCATTCAACCTCAGTACCCCACTCCTGCTTTCTCTCCATACCCCTTGATCCCTTTGGCCATAAGGGCCACATCTAACTCCTTTTTGAATATATCTAAAGAACTGGCCTCAACAACTTTCTGCGGTAGAGAATTCCACAGGTTAACCACTCTGAGTGAAGATGTTTCTCCTCATCTCGGTCCTAACTGGCTTACCCCTCATTCTTAGACTGTGACCCCTGGTTCTGGATCTCCCCAGCAACGGGAACATTCTTCCTGCCTCTAACCTGTCCAATCCCATCAGAATTTTATATGTTTCTATATGAGATATCCTCTCATTCTTCTAAACTCCAGTGGATACAAGCCCAGTTGATCCAGTCTCTCCTCATATGTCAGTCGTGCCATTCCGGGAATCAATCTGGTGAACCATCGGTGTACTCCCTCAATAGCAAGAATGTCCTTCCTCAGATTAGGAGAACAAAACTGAACACAATATTCCAGGTGAGGCCTCACCAAGGCCCTGTATAACTGCAGTAAGACCTCCCTGCTCCTATACTCAAATCCCCTAGCTATGAAGGCCAACATGCCATTTGCTGCCTTCACAGCCTGCTGTACCTGCATGCCAAACTTCAATGACTGATGTACCATGACACCCAGGTCCCGTTGCACCTCCCCTTTTCCTAATCTGTCACCATTCAGATAATATTCTGTCTTCTTGTTTTTGCCCTCAAAGTGGATAACCACACATTTATCCACATTATACTGCATCTGCCATGCATTTGCCCACTCACCTAACGTGTCTAAGTCGCCCTGCAACCTCTAAGCATCCTCCTCAAAGCTCACACCGCCACCCAGCTTAATGTCATCTGCAAACTTGGAGATATTACATTCAATTCCTTCATCTAAATCATTGATGTATATTGTAAATAGCTGGGGTCCCAGCACTGAACCCTGAGGCACGCCACTGGTCACTGCCTGCCATTCTGAAAAGGACCCGTTTATTCCGACTCTGTGCTTCCTGTCTGCCAACCAGTTCTCTATCCACGTCTATACATTACCCCCAATACCATGAGCTTTAATTTTGCATATTTATCTCTTGTGTGGGACCTTGTCAAAAGCCTTTTGAAAGTCCAAATATACCACATTCACTGGTTCTCGCTTGTCCACTCTACTAGTTACATCCTCAAAACATTCTAGAAGGTTTGTCAAGCATGATTTTCCTTTCATAAATCCATGCTGACTTGGACTGATCCTGTCACTGCTTTCCAAATATGCTGCTATTTCACCTTTAATCATTGATTCCAACATTTTCCCCACCACCGATGTCAGGATAACCGGCCTATAATTCCCTGTTTTCTCTCTCCCTCCTTTTTTAAAAAGTGGTGTTACATTAGCTACTCTCCAGTCTATAGGAACTGGTCCAGAGTCAATAGAATGTTGGCAAATGATCACCAATGCATCCACTATTTCTAGGGCCACTTCCTTAACTACTCTGGGATGCAGCCTATCAGGCTCTGGAGATTTATCGGCCTTCAATCCCATCAATTTCCCTAACACAATTTCCTGACTAATAAGGATTTCCTTCAGTTCCTCCTTTTTTGCTCGACCCTCGAACCCCTAGTATTTCCGGAAGGTTATTTGTGTCTTCCTTAGTGAAGACAGATCCAAATTTGTTCAATTGGTCTGCCATTTCTTTGTTCCCCATTATAAATTCACCTGATTCTGACTGCAAAGGGCTTGCGTTGGTCTTCACTAATCTTTTTCTCTTCACATATCTATAGAAGCTTTTGCAGTCAGATTTTATGTTCCCGGCAAGCTTCCTCTCATACTCTATTTCCCCCCTCCTAATTAGACCCTTTGTCCTCCTCCGCTGAATTTTAAATTTCTCCCAGTCCTCAGGTTTGCTGCTTTTTCTGGCCAATTTATATGCCTCTTCCTTGGATTAACACTATCCCTAATTTCCCTTGTTAGCCACGGTTGAGCCACTTTCCCCGTTTTATTTTTACTCCAGACAGGGATATACAATTGTTGAAGTTCATCCATGTGATCTATAAATGTCTACTATTGCCTATCCACTGTCAACCCTTTAAGTATCTTTTGCCAGTCTATCCTAGCCAATTCACGTCTCATACCATCAAAGTTACCTTTCCTTAAGTTCAGGACCCCAGTCTCTGAATTAACACTGTCACTCTCCATCTTAATAAAGAATTCTACCATATTATGGTCACTCTTCCCCAGGGGGCCTCGCACAACAAGATTGCTAATTAGTCCTCTCTCATTACACAACACCCAGTCTAGGATGGCCAGCTCTCTAGTTGGTTCCTCGATATATTGGTCCAGAAAGCCATCCCTAATACACTCCAGGAAATCCTCCACCACATTGCTACCAGCTTGGTTAGCCCAATATATATGTAGATTAAAGTCGCCCATGATAACTGCTGTACCTTTATTGCACTTATCCCTAATTTCTTGTTTGATGCCATCCCCAACCTCACTACTACTGTTTGGTGGTCTGTACACAACTCCTGTCATGTATGTAACCATCATGCAACGGTAATCTTCATGTAACTGTAACCTTCATGCAACTCCTGTACACTGTACGTATACCCTAGAAATGCACACCATGACCACAGGGGGTGAACTTGTGGGAGACACTCCTCACCTGGGTTTCCAGGTATAAAAGGGGAGGTCCCACCCAGGGCCAGCACTCCTTGGTCCTGGGAATAAAGGTTAAGGTCACGTAGTGACTGTGTCTGCAGTACATGCCTCGTGTGAGTTTGTAGTACGGTGCAGGGACACCACATTTGGCGACGAGGAACGGGAATCACCGAACCACAAGGATGGCCACCGGTAGCACAGGGGAACGTTACTGTGTGGGTGAGGACTGGGACGACTTCGTGGAACGACTCCAGCAGAGCTTTGTCACAAAGGACTGGCTGGGAGCGACAGCGGCTGACAAGCGGAGGGCACATCTACTGACCAGCTGCGGACCACAGTCGTATGCGCTGATGAAAGACCTGCTCGCACCCCAAAAGCCAGTGGACAAGTCCTTTGAAGGGCTCAGCCAGCTGATCAGTGAGCATCTCAAGCCGGTGAGTAGCGTACACATGGCCCGGCACTGGTTCTACACACACCGGCGTCGGGAGGGACAATACATCTCGGACTTTGTTGTGGACCTGCGCTGCTTGGCCAGTCTCTGTAAGTTCACAGATGCCTGCAGGGGGGAGATGTTAAGGGACTTTTTTATTAAGGGCATTAATCATGCCGGGATTTTCAGGAAGCTCATAGAGGCCAAGGACTTGACTTTAGAAGGGGCGGCGTTGATAGCTCAGACCTTCATGGCAGGGGAAGAGGAGACCAAGCTAATTTACGCGCGCATCCCAATGTGGCGATGGACCAGGGAGTTAACATTGTGAACGCGGCTAGGGACCCCGCAGGCAGGCAAGGGCATTTCGAAACTGCCCAGGCAGCAACAGACTCTAGGGTGGGCCCGCAACAGGGACAATGGAAAGGGGATCGGCAATTCATGCCATCACGAGGAACAATGCGTCCCGCGATGGGACCATTAACACCCACCATCAGAGTGCTTAGAAACAACCAAATGGGCAATCAGAGAGGAATGCCTGGTAACAGTCCATTTGTTAACAACAATCTCAGCTCATGCTGGAGATGCGGGGATAGACATACTGTGAAAAGCTGCAGGTTCCAGCAATATACCTGTAGGATTTGTAACGTCAGTGGACACTTGGCCAGGATGTGCAAAAAGGCTGTGGCGAGGCTAATCTGTGATACAGTGGAACCAGACGAGGGGTCTGCAATGCAGAATGATGCCTGGGGAAAAGGCATGGATGCTGAAGTTCAGCGGGTTCATGTGGCTGACGTCCACAGCTCATACACTAAAACGCCACCCATGATGATGAAAGTTTTATTGAATGGCATGGAGCTGGATGCGGGAATTAGCCAGTCACTTATGAGCGCCCAACAATTTGAGAGACTATGGCCACACAGATCTAGCAGACCCAAACTGGAACGCATTGACATGCAGCTACGACCGTACACCAAAGAGATCATCCCAGTGCTAGGCAATGCAAACTTGGTGGCAACACATAATGGCTCACAGAACTGGCTGCCAGTCTGGATCGTCCCGCGAAATGGCCCCACGCTCTTGGGGAGGAGTTGGCTAGCCGAGATGAATTGGAAATGGGGAGATGTGCACGCCATTTCATCTGTGGAGCGAAGTTCATGCTCACAGGTCCTACAAAAATTCGGGTCACTGTCTCAAACCAGTGTCGGAACGTTCAAGGGCACTAAAGTAGTGATACGCATCACTCCGGACGCCAGACCAGTGCACCACAAAGCCAGAGCGGTGCCGTATGTGATGCATGAGAAAATTGAAAGTGAATTGGACAGGCTGCTCAGCGAGGGCATAATTTCGGCCATTGAATTCAGTGACTGGGCAAGTCCCATCGTTCCTATCATCAAAGCAGATGGCTCGGTTAGGATTTGTGGCGACTACAAAGCCACCATCAACCGAGTGCCGCTGCAAGACCAATACCCGCTCCCGAGAGCGGAGGACCTTTTTGCCACGCTGGCAGGTGGCAAGCTGTTCACAAAGCTGGACTTCACTTCGGCCTACATGTCTCAGGAACTGGCTGAAGAATCCAAGCTTCTGACCACCATCACGACGCACAAGGGATTATTTATCTACAACAGGTGTCCGTTTGGCATTCGTTCGGCAGCAGCTATCTTTCAGCGGAACATGGAAAGCTTGCTCAAATCCATTCCTGGAACAATCGTATTCCAAGACGACATCCTTATAACGGGTCGAGACACCAAGGAACACCTCCACAATCTGGAGGAGGTGCTACGCCGACTGGACCGGGTAGGCTTGCGGCTAAAAAAGGCCAAGTGTGTGTTTTTGGCCCCAGAGGTCGAGTTTTTGGGCAGGAGGGTTGCCGCAGACGGGATCCGACCCACTGAATCAAAAACGGAGGTGATCTGCCGGGCGCCCAGGCCCGGCAACACGTTGGAGTTGCGATCATTCCTGGGACTTTTGAACTATTTCGGAAACTTTCTGCCGAACTTAAGCACATTGTTGGAGCCGTTACACATGCTCCTGTGTAAAGGTTGTGAATGGCTTTGGGGGGACTGTCAAGAACGGGCTTTCAATAAGGTGAGGAACCTGCTTGTTCTAACAAACTGTTGACTTTGCATGACCCCTGTAAAAAACTGGTTTTAACGTGCGATGCGTCGTCCTACGGGATTGGGTGTGTATTGCAGCAGGGTAATGACGACGGCCGACTCCAACTGATGGCTTATGCCTCCAGATCACTCTCCCAGGCAGAGCGTGGATACGGCATGGTTGAAAAGGAAGCACTCGCTTGTGTTTACAGTGTGAAAAATATGCACCAGTACCTTTTTGGTAGATGGTTCGAGCTAGAGATGGACTACAAGCCGTTAACATCCCTGTTGTCCAACAGCAAGGCTGTCAATGCCAATGCGTCAGCTCGCATACAGTGATGGGCTTTCACGCTGGCTGCGTATGACTACACCATACGGCACCGGCCAGGCACCGAAAATTGCGCTGATGCACTCAGCAAGCTCTCACTGGCCACCACCGAGGGGCAGCGGAGCAAAGCACTGAGATGGTCATGGCCGTTGAGGCTTTTGACACCGCAGGCTCCCCCATCACAGCCCGCCAGATTAAAATCTGGACCAACAGAGGCCCCCTCCTATCCATGATAAAGATATGTGTCCTGACTGGAGATTGGGCGCCCGCACACAGGGCGTGCCCCGAGGAGGTCAGACCGTTTCAGATACGGATGGATGAGCTCTCCATCCAAGCCGACTGCCTGCTAGGGGCAGCCGGGTAGTCATGCCCCAGAAAGGCATGGAAGCATTCATCCGGGAACTCCACAGTGAGCACCCTGGCATTGTGTTAATGAAGGCCATTGCCCGGTCACATGTATGGTGACCGGGGATTGATTCAGACCTGGAACACTGGGTTCGCAGGTGCACGACGTGTGCCCAGCTGGGCAATGCCCCCAGGGAGGTCCCACTCAGCCCGTGGCCCTGGCTCACCAGACCATGGTCACATATTCACGTAGACTATGAGGGCCCGTTCATGGGGAAAATGTTCCTGATCGTTGTTGAAGCACATTCGAAATGGATCCAGTGCATCATATTAAACTCGTGCACGACATCTATTACCGTGGAGAGTCTGTGTACGGTTTTCGTGACCCACGGCTTACCGGACATCCTGGTCAGCGACAATGGCCTGTGCTTCACCAGCCATGAATTTCAGGAGTTTATGTCGGGCAATGGTATCAAACACGTCCGGACAGCACCGTTCAAGCCAGCTTCCAATGGCCAGGTGGAACGTGCAGTCCAAGTCATAAAACAGGGCATGCTACGCATCCAAGGACCTCCCTTCAGTACCGCCTATCGCGCCTCTTGCTGGCCTACAGGTCCCGCCCGCACTCGCTCACGGGAGTCCCGCCAGCGGAACTCCTCATGAAATGCACGCTTAAAGCACGGCTGCTCCTCATTCACCCAGCCCTGGCAGACATTGTTGAGGGCAAGCGCCAGTCCCAAACCGAGTTCCATGATCGAAATTCAAAGGGGAGGTGTATAGAAATGGATGACCCGGTATTTGTTCTTAACCACGCTTTGGGACCCAAGTGGCTTGAGGGCACAGTAATTGGCAAAGAAGGGAATAGGGTCATAGTGATCAGACTAAACAATGGGCAGATATGCCACAAACACTTGGACCAAGTAAAGAAAAGGTTCAGCATAGACACGGAGGAATCTGAAGAAGAGCATGAGATGTCACCCACACCACTGCCAGTGGATGAGCAATGAGGAAAATCCACAGCATGCACAGTCTCTGCGGCTAGCCCTACAGGCCGGAATCACCTCAGGTGACAGAGACGCATGCCGAGGCTCAGCCACCAGAGCCACAACTTTGGCGTTCCACGAGAGAGCGTCGACCACCTGACAGACTTAACCTTTGACACAAAAAGATGCAATGGTAATCTTCATGTAACTGTAACGTTCATGCAACTCCTGTACACTGTACTAATACCCTAGAAATGCACACCTTGACCACAGGGGGTGAACTTGTGGGAGACACTCCTCACCTGGGTTTCCAGGTATAAAAGGGGAGGTCCCATCCAGAGCCACCACTCCTTGGTCCTGGGAATAAAGGTTAATATCATGTAGTGACTGTGTCTACAGTACATGCCTCGTGTGAGTTTGTAGTACGGTGCAGGAACACAACTCCCACTAGCGTTTTCTGCCCTTTAGTATTCCGCATCTCTACCCATACAGAGTCCACATCATCCAAGCTAATGTCCTTTCTTACTATTGCGTTAATTTCCTCTTTAACCAGCAACGCTACCCCAACTTCTTTTCCTTTCTGTCTATCCTTCCTGAATGTTGAATACTCCTGGATGTTGAGTTCCCAGCCTTGGTCACCCTGGAGCCATGTCTCCGTAATCCCAATTATATCATAATCGTTAATAGCTGCCTGCGCAGTTAATTCATCCACCTTATTATGAATACTCCTCGCATTGAGGCACAGAGCCTTCAGGCTTGTCTTTTTAACACTCTTTGTCCCTTTAGAATTTTGCTGTAATGTGGCTCTTTTTGATTTTTGCCTTGGGTTTCTCTGTCCTCCACTTTTACTATTCTCCTTGCTATCTTTTGCTTCTGCCCCCATTTTATTTCCCTCTGTCTCCCTGCATAGGTTCCCACCCCCCTGCCATATTAGTTTAACCCCTCCCCAACAGCACTAGCAAACACTCCCCCTAGGATATTGGTTCCAGTCCTGCCCAAGTACAGACCGTCCGGTTTGTATTGGTCCCACCTCCCCCAGAACTGGTTCCAATGTCCCAGGAATTTAAATCCCTCCCTCTTGCACCACTCCTCAAGCCACGTATTCATCTTAGCTGTCCTGCTATTTCTACTCTGACTAGCACGTGGCACTGGTAGATTACTACTTTTGAGGTCCAACTTTTTAATTTAACTCCGAGCTCCCTAAATTCAGCTTGTAGGACTTCATCCCGCTTTTTACCTATATCGATGGTACCTATATGCATCGCGACAACTGGCTGTTCACCCTCCCCCTCCAGAATGCCCTGCAGCCGCTCCGAGACATCCTTTAAGTGCAGTCTGCCTTTAAGTAGCATCAGAGACATATAATTTCCCCGCTCCCTATTAGGCAAGCTCCTAATCAATAGCGTTGCCAATCAATAGCGCTAGTAGTGCTGGCAGCTCACCTTTAGTGTCATGAGCTCCTTACTAATTTTGGTTCCTAGTTGTGTCCACGTGATTAGGTGCACATTTCCTGCACAGCACCAATTCTAGGCTCAAAAATGGGCCCAGACAAATTTCTACTCTATTAACTTTTATTTGGGCTATTGCTGCTTGGGATGGAAGCGGGGAGAATATGTATTTTGAAATTATTTTGATCATCTGGTTCCGAGAAGCTCAGTCATTTGTAATTTATAGAAGCATAGCTTACAGCTGAGAGTACTGAATCAGTGTCATGGTTTCTCAGCCATGAAATTAACTTTGTTAGATGACTAAAACTAATTAAAGTCCGATTGAGATGCATGGATATAAAATGTATTTTCAGTATAAAGGTTAATAATGATGCTGGTGCTTCCACATAGAAAGCGAGTGATGAAAGCAGGAAAAAATACTGCCACAGTAGTCATGTGATGCTACTCCACACTCGTATATAAAACCACATTCTAGTAATATACCTCTGTATGCTTCCTTCCATTGTTGGCAACAGTTATCTTTATTCACATACCGGGGTAGATTATTTTTAAATACAAAGTTGGTTTGTTCAATTTTAATAATTGCCAATTGTTTAGAAACTAGGAATAATTTCTGGAAGCTTTTTTAGAGCGAGCCTCAAGTTTTCTTATCCGTCTCTGAACCAGTTTTTATTATTCTTGAGTTCAATTATTATGACTTGCATTGGCTGAAACATTCTCTGATCGGATCCTTGACTTTGATTGATACCAACTCTGAGATTCAAGAGTTTATACATCTTATGGTTGATTCTTACTGGTAACTGATTTTATTGGGATGCAACTCATATGTTAAGCTTGTGTTTCACTTTATTATATTAACTTGATCTCCTTGCTGGCACTTCCATCAAAAGAAACTTGGTAAATTCTCAGAATGAGACAGTATTTACAATAGGGATAGTGAGAGTCCATGTAACATGACATTGCACTGCCCCAATGATTTCTCTTGTTTTGAATTTGTATGTGGAAGTTGAGCTATATTTAGAGAATGAAGAAGGCCATTCTTATAATAGATAAAATAATGTTCCAGATGTTTTAATAAAAGTATTGCTCCAATACAGATTGAAAAAATACAGAACCCTGTTTTGTGGACTTGCCATTTACGTCATAAAGAGATGAATGAAACAATGATAAAAGATGAGAGCCAGATTGCTATCCTGTATTATAGAGTTCCAGACTATTTCTGCAACTTTGTCTGTAGAATTGGATTTCAGGAAATGTATTCACAAGAACATGGTAAGTATTTTTAATTCTGTCATAAAATACTTAATAAAATCCTGTAATATAGTCCTCTAGTACTGTAATTATTTTTCACTAAATACCTGCTCCAAAACTTAGTTTTGTTTTAACAGTCTGTCCTGTTATGAGTTTTTGGAGAGTGAGTTATTTCCTACTATTCCATTTTACTGGTCTCCCATGATAATAAGAACATAAGAACATTTGAATTAGGAACAGGAGTAGGCCATCTAGCGCCTCGAGCCTGCTCCGCCATTCAACAAGATCATGGCTGATCTGGCCACTTACCCGCCCGCTCCCCATAACCCTTAATTCCCTTATTGGTTAAAAATCTATCTATCTGTGATTTGAATACATTCAATGAGCTAGCCTCAACTGCTTCCTTGGGCAGAGAATTCCACAGATTCACAACCCTCTGGGAGAAGAAATTCCTTCTCAACTCGGTTTTAAATTGGCTTCCCCGTATTTTGAGGCTGTGGCCCTAGTTCTAGTCTCCCCGACCAGTGGAAACAACCTCTCTGCCTCTATCTTGTCTCATAAGGGATGGTTTTCGAGACCAATATGTCGAGGAACCAACATGTCGAGGAACCAACTAGGGGTGAGGCCATCTTAGACTGGGTGTTGTGTAATGAGAGAGGATTAATTAGCAATCTCGTTGTGCGAGGCCCCTTGGGGAAGAGTGACCATAATATGGTGGAATTCTGCATTAGGATGGAGAATGAAACAGTTAATTCAGAGACCATGGTCCAGAATTTAAAAAAGGGTAACTTTGAAGGTATGAGACGTGAATTGGCTAGGATAGATTGGCGAATGATACTTAAGGGGTTGACTGTGGATGGGCAATGGCAGACATTTAGAGACCGCATGGATGAACTACAACAATTGTACATTCATGTCTGGCGTAAAAATAAAAAAGGGAAGGTGGCTCAACCGTGGCTATCAAGGGAAATCAGGGATAGTATTAAAGCCAAGGAAGTGGCATACAAATTGGCCAGAAATAGCAGTGAACCCGGGGACTGGGAGAAATTTAGATCTCAGCAGAGGAGGACAAAGGGTTTGATTAGGGCAGGGAAAATGGAGTACAAGAAGAAGCTTGCAGGGAACATTAAGACGGATTGCAAAAGTTTCTATAGATATGTAAAGAGAAAAAGTTTAGTAAAGACAAACATAGGTCCCCTGCAGTCAGAATCAGGGGAAGTCATAACGGGGAACAAAGAAATGGCAGACCAATTGAACAAGTACTTTGGTTCGGTATTCACTGAGGAGGACACAAACAACCTTCCGGATATAAAATGGGTCAGAGGGTCTAGTAAGGAGGAGGAACTGAGGGAAATCCTTATTAGTCGGGAAATTGTGTTGGGAAAATTGATGGGATTGAAGGCCGATAAATCCCCAGGACGTGATGGACTGCATCCCAGAGTACTTAAGGAGGTGGGTGGCCTTGGAAATAGCGGATGCATTGACAGTCATTTTCCAACATTCCATTGACTCTGGATCAGTTCCTATCGAGTGGAGGGTAGCCAATGTAACCCCACTTTTTAAAAAAGGAGGGAGAGAGAAAACAGGGAATTATAGACCGGTCAGCCTGACCTCAGTAGTGGGTAAAATGATGGAATCAATTATTAAGGATGTCATAGCAGCGCATTTGGAAAGAGGTGACATGATAGGTCCAAGTCAGCATGGATTTGTGAAAGGGAAATCATGCTTGACAAATCTTCTGGAATTTTTTGAGGATGTTTCCAGTAGAGTGGACAAGGGAGAACCAGTTGATGTAGTATATTTGGACTTTCAGAAGGCTTTCGACAAGGTCCCACACAAGAGATTAATGTGCAAAGTTAAAGCACATGGGATTGGGGGTAGTGTGCTGACATGGATTGAGAACTGGTTGTCAGACAGGAAGCAAAGAGTAGGAGTAAATGGGTACTTTTCAGAATGGCAGGCAGTGACTAGTGGGGTACCGCAAGATTCTGTGCTGGGGCCCCAGCTGTTTACAATGTACATTAATGATTTAGATGAGGGGATTAAAATGTAGTATCTCCAAATTTGCGGATGACACTAAGTTGGGTGGCAGTGTGAGCTGCGAGGAGGATGCTATGAGGCTGCAGAGTGACTTGGATAGGTTAGGTGAGTGGGCAAATGCATGGCAAATGAAGTATAATGTGGATAAATGTGAGGTTATCCACTTTGGTGGTCAAAATAGAGAGACAGACTATTATCTGAATGGTGACAGATTAGGAAAAGGGGAGGTGCAACGAGACCTGGGTGTCATGGTACATCAGTCATTGAAGGTTGGCATGCAGGTACAGCAGGCGGTTAAGAAAGCAAATGGCATGTTGGTCTTCATAGCGAGGGGATTTGGAGGTGTGGGGCAGGGAGGTGTTACTACAGTTGTACAGGGCCTTGGGTGAGGCCACACCTGGAGTATTGTGTACAGTTTTGATCTCCTAACTTGAGGAAGGACATTCTTGCTATTGAGGGAGTGCAGCGAAGGTTCACCAGACTGATTCCCAGGATGGCGGGACTGACCTATGAAGAAAGACTGGATCAACTGGGCTTGTATTCACTGGAGTTCAGAAGAATGAGAGGGGACCTCATAGAAACGTTTAAAATTCTGATGGGTTCAGACAGGTTAGATGCAGGAAGAATGTTCCCAATTTTGGGGAAGTCCAGAACCAGGGGTCACAGTCTAAAGATAAGGGGTAGGCCATTTAGGACCGAGATGAGGAGAAACTTCTTCACCCAGAGAGTGGTGAACCTGTGGAATTCTCTAGCACAGAAAGTTGTTGAGGCCAATTCACTAAATATATTCAAAAAGGAGTTCGATGAAGTCCTTACTACTAGGGGGATCAAGAGGTATGACAAGAAAGCAGGAATGGGGTACTGAAGTTGCATGTTCAGCCATGAACTCATTGAATGGCGGTGCAGGCTAGAAGGGCCGAATGGCCTACCCTGCACCAATTTTCTATGTTTCTATGTCTATTCCTTTCATTATTTTAAATGTTTCTATAAGATCACCCCTCATCCTTCTGAACTCCAACGAGTAACGACCCAGTCTACTCAATCTATCATCATAAGGTAACCCCCTCATCTCCGGAATCAACCTAGTGAATCGTCTCTGTACCCCCTCCAAAGCTAGTATATCCTTCCTTAAGTAAGGTGACCAAAACTGCACGCAGTACTCCAGGTGCGGCCTCACCAATACCCTGTACAGTTGCAGCAGGACCTCCCTGCTTTTGTACTCCATCCCTCTCGCAATGAAGGCCAACATTCCATTCGCCTTCCTGATCAAGAGGGCAGGCTGTTTCCTCCTTTGTTTCTCTGAATGTTTCTTTATAACTATCCATTAAAAGATATGCGAGAGCAGCTAGTTTTGTCCTGCTAGAAGCACACTTTTAATTGAAGAATGATATGGGTCAAAGTTGTCGATGCAATCCTTACCCGACTGGTCTATCCTTTGGGTGGAAAGGATACAACGGAAAGTAAACAGCCCTGTGATGGGGATGAAAAATTTCAATTCATTTATATCTTCTTTTAAATTTTATAGAGCAGGAGTATGGTGATGGGATGTACTTCAGGAGTGAAGTGAAACAACTGATGAACAGAATCAATAATGTTGGGGAAATAATTCACATCTTTGAAGCTGAAGTTTTTATTGGCAACTGTAACAAAGAATGCTCATCAAATATTTTTCTTCAAGATGACGGTTGTGATTGTTATGAGTACATTGATAACACTGTGGCTAATGCACATCCATCCAAAACTTATGTTATTTTTAACAGTGCTCAAGCTTATCCAAAGTATCTTATTGCATGCAGAAGGGTGATATACATGTGAATTACCTGTTAAATTGGGTAATTGAAAAATCATACAGTACTGTACCTGTCAATTGCAGCTCTAACTAGCATAAACAAGTTCAACATTAACATCTGTGGCTGTCAATCTGTGCATTACAATTCCTCTAATGTGGGGGCAGGGGGTACAGGGCATTGCAAGTTTACATCAGGACAGTGATGATTCCTGTTCCTATTTAAAACTGTTGCTTAACTTAAAAAGTAAATTCTCAGCTAAAACTCAAGTGGGAAGTCCTGAGTATGCAATAGTTTTTGCCAAATCTAGAATTCCTGCCCAAAGTACATAACAGAGAATCTGCTCCCAGAACAAAGCAATAGCTGCAGATGGTAATCAGGACAGCATCGATCAGTGCATCAGCAGGAGAGCATGAGCCTCTGGATGAGCAGAAATTATCTCCAATTGAATACTGGGAAGACCAAAGCCATTGTTTTCGGACCCCGCCACAAACTTCATTCCCGAGCCACTGACTCCATCCCTCTCCCCAACTTCTGTCTGACGCTAAACCAGACTGTTCGCAACCTTGGTGTCACACTTGACCCTGAAATGAGCTGTCGACCACATATCTGCAGCATAACTAAGACAGCCTATTTCCACTTCCGTAACATCATCCGTCTCCGCCCTTGCCTCTGCTCATCCGCTGCTGAAACCCTTATCCATGCCTTTGTTACCTCTGGACTTGACTATTCCACGTACTCCTGGCTGGCGACTCACATTCTACCCTACGTAAACTAGAGTTGATCCCAAACTCAAGTGCCCGTGTCCTAACTCGCATCAAATCCTGCTCACCCATCACGCCTATGCTCGTTGATCTATATTGGCTTCCGGTTAAGCAACGCCTTGATTTTTAAATTCTCATCCTTATTTTCAAATTCCTCCACGGCCTTGCCCCTCCCTATCTCTGTAATCTCCTCTAACCCCCCACGGAGATATCTGCGCTCCTCTAATTCTACTCTCTTGAGCATCCCTGATTATAATTGCTCAACCATTGGTGGCTGTGCCTTCTGTTGCCTAGGCCCCAAGCTCTGGAACTCCCTGCCTAAACCTCTCCTCTTCTCTACCTCTCTTTCCTCCTTCAAGGCACTCCCTAAAACATACTTTTTTGACCAAGCTTTTGGTCACCTACACTAATTTCTACTTATACAGCTCGGTGTCAATTTTTAAAATCTCATAATACTCCTGTGAAGCGCCTTGGAACATTTCACTACATTAAAGGCACTATATAAATACATGTTGTTGTTTTATCCTTCTCGGTAATAAGGGACAAAGGGGAGGGAGGTTATATTTAAATAAACTTGATGAATTGCTACAGTGCATCATGTAGACCATACACACTGCAGCCACAATGTGCTACTGAGCCTTGCACTAATCAAGTGAACTACTGTCCAGAATGGTGTTCAACTATTTTAGTTGTGCAGTTTAAATAAATGCCCCCTGCAAGGGGGCCACACTCCAAAATAATTTTTTTTTTCCAGTGCCCCTTTTTGGGTGGGGGGGTGGGTCAGAATGGTGTTCAGATTCTAGAGTGTTGTTGTAGCTGCATCCAGATAAGTCTCTTGTTTGAGATGGTGATTACCTGACATTTGTGTAACATAAATTTGTCAAGCCTGCATGTTAACCAGGTCCTGCTATAGACTGTCATGGGCTGTTACATCTTCCTTCACATAGGAGTGACTCCAGCCACTGGAAGATTTTCCCTTTGACTTGTTTTGCTAGTGCTCCTTGGTGCTATTTCAGTAAAATGCTGCCTCGCTGACGAGGGCAGCTACTCTCACCTTACCTCTGGCATTCAGTTCTTGCATCCTGTCTGGATTAAGGTTGCGATAGGATGTGGAGTTGATTGGTTCAGGTCCATTAATGGGCAACTTGTGTACAATAGGCAGGAGTGCATTGTACCATTCTCTGCCTGATTCCTGGCAGCTGCCATGATGTCCTATTCATCCATCCCATTGCACTCTTCATGCTTGGCAGGGGAACTCCATTACAATCAGACCCATGGGTCAATTGGAAACTTCATCGAGCAGACTTTTGGAATTCTCAAGCAATGATTTAAATACCTGATCAGGGATCGTGGCTTCCTGCAACAGAGCCCGGAAAGATTATGCTGCATAATTTTGGAGATAACACATGGGGGTAGAAATTCAGCTTGGGTGGAAGTACAAAACAGGCAAAGCAAATCGGCTTCGGACTTGTCATAGGCTGTTTCATTATTGGAGGAGTTGTGAATGGAGCTAAGCACTGTGGAATCATCAACACAAACATCCCTATTCCCGTTACAATTACGGAGAGAAGCTCACACTCTGCCTGATTTTCTTTTCCATGGAAAAAATAATAGTGTGGAGTACAAAAGCGGGCTGCCAATTTGCTGGAGCCCTTTTTGTGTGGCCGTTCGAGACATTTCTACTGCATGGAGTCACCATTGGAGGAAAGCCTTCAGCATGATGAGACAGAATGCTGCTGACATGGAAGATGGCAAAGAGGTCAGAGTCATTTTGGTACAGAAAGAGGCCATTCGGCCCATCGAGACCATGTCGGCTCTCTGTAGAGCAATCCAGTCAGTCCCATTCCCCGTAGCCCTGCCACTTGTCTTCCCATTCTGCCAGCCTGTATGTCCTGTTGTAGTTGATTGGTATCACCTTCAGTATTTGCCACACCTCCAAGTTTGGTATCATCAGCACATTTTGAAATTTTACTCTGTATTCCAATATCCAAGTCATTTATATATATCAAAAAACGCAGTGGGCCTAGCATTGACCCCTGGGAAACAGCACTATCTATCATCCTCCATTCTGAAAAACAACCCTTCACCATGACTCACTGTTTTCTGTCCTTAAGCCAATTTCTTATACCAAGCTGACACTGACCCCCCATTCCATGAGCCTCAATTTTGTTAACCAGCCTTTCAGGTGGTACTTTTCAAATGCCTTCCTAAAATCCATGTAGACAACATCCACTGCATTCCCTTTATCAACCCTCCGTTACATCATTTCTATGGGTATTATTGTGAGCCAGCATGTAGATAGGCATTAAGAATTTGCAGGGCTCCCAGAGGTTACTGTGCAGGAGTTAGAGGAGAAGCCATTGTTGGAAATATGCTGGTTGCACAAGGGCAGTCTCACTGAGATGGATTACAGAGGACCGTCAGTGGAGGAAAATGGTGTGATTGGCCACGTTGAAAGCAGAAAGAACATTTAACGATAAAGCACCAAGGTCACTGTTATAGAGGATATGGCTTCAACCAAAGTGGAAACCAGATTGAAGGGATTTGAACAGGGAGTTGGAGGGGAGGTGAGCACAGCTGTGAAATAACAACATATTCCAGAAATTTGGACAAAAAGGAGAGGTTAGATAATTATGTAGTAGTTTGTAATGTTATAGGTGGATGTTTCAAATGTGGGCTTCTTGATGAGTGGGATGGTTTTCAAAGGAAAAGGGGTAATGCCTGAAGTCAGGCAAAATAGTTAAATAATCAGGAGTTGGATATGGAGGGGATTAAGGGGGCAGGAGGTGCATCCCATAGAAGAGATGAGTTTAGAGAGTGATGGTGAGGAAACAGGTTAGAAGTTGCAAACTAATGAGGTGTCCAGGTTAAGATGAGGGGTTGGGGGATGGCTGGCAGTGGTGGGGGATGGGGAGGGAGAAAGAGCTTAGAAGTAGGAATGCAAGACAGCCACAGGGGTGGCCTCAGTTCTTGAGGCAAATAAATACATTAGGTAGAGTCCACAAGGACAAGGCCTATGGAATATAATAAATTGAATAGTGATAAATGTATTATCAGTGCAATATACTTTTTCAAATTTTTACTTAATTTCTCAGCAATTTGGGCACACAATCTACCAGCTTTGAAAACCACAGGAAAATGAAAATCTCTATACAAAAATCATCATCATCATAGGCAGTCCCTCAGAATCAAGGAAGACTTGCTTCCACTCTTAAAATGAGTCCTTAGGTGGATGAACAGTCCAATATGAGAGCCACAGTCCCTGCCACAGGTGGGACAGATAGTCATTGAAGGTAAGGGAGGGTGGGACAGATTGGCTGCATGCTCTTTCTGCTGCCCGCGCTTGATTTCTGCATGCTCTCAGCGATGAGTCTCACAAAAATCATAAACAAATACTCAGGTGAATTTTGTTTTTATGTTCAGACAAAATCACAGACTACTATAATGCAAAAACATTTATTTGTATTAAATAAAACCTGTATTAAAAAGAGTCTACATCATAAAAGTCTTCTGTAAAAATCCCTGTACCAATACAATAGGCATGCTTGGGCACATATGTCTCAGTGTAAAGAGGCAAACAGAGTTAGTTACATAAAAACTTTTCAAACATTTACACAAACTCCGGTTTAGGGAGCACGATTTGCTTAAATTCTCCTGGCCAAATATTGCTGCACCAATGAAGACATTTGATCTGAACCTGGACATGTATTCACAGAACAGTGTATAGACAAAATGACTTTTAGGCATAAAATTCCTCTCTTGTCCCATATTTATGTTTGTGTCATGTTTTAATTCAATAAGAATAAAATTCAAACTTACTGAAAAACTGATCCTGATCTAGTCTTATGTATCTGTGCTTTTTTTAAATTAATGTGAAGTGCACAATGCAACTTAAAAAATTAATACATTATCTTTTTATCTTTCATTTGACTAGAGGCCTCTCTTATCACAAAAATATAGTGAAAGATAGTTTATAGTAAAATAATTAAAAGTTAAGTCATTAAAACGAGAAATGTCAAAATTAAAACATGATGTGCTATTATTTTTTGAATTTAAAAACAATTCCTAATTCATTATTTATACCTATAACATTTTATTCATCTACCATCTATACCAGAAGCATAGATCATAACATACCCCGTTCGCTTTTAAATACAGGGAGCAGCAGAATGGTGGTTCATTAAAATGCTTGTTTTAGATGGTTTAACAGCAACAGATAGCTTCAGATCAACCAACTAATCCTAGTTGTCACTGAAGTGTGATTTATGCACTGAAACATGCATTTTCTTAATTGACAGCTTCAGTTGTATTTCTTCATTACTGTGACATGATTGATTTCATGACAACTGCTGTACCAATATATTCTAGAATATTTGTTCTTTTATGCAGATGGCATATAGAAAGTTACTCAACAGTTTCTGGGATTTCTCGGTCATCCATAATAAGAGTGTGGATGATTCCTTCCCTTCGTTTCCCACTGCTAACAGCTTTGATACAGCAGTCATGATTGCTGAATGTAAAGTGGGTCTCAGTGCCATCTTCCACAAATTCTCCCTACAAAATTAACAAATAAAATGATTTAGATAAAGGAAAGGACTTATCCTCAGAATGTCACAAAGCACTTTTAAAGTGTAGCCACTATTTAGGCAATTGTGGCACCCAATTTATGCATAGATCCCATAAACCACAGATTCTCAACCAAGGGTCTGCGGACCCCTAGGTATCAAGGGGTCCGTCAAATCGGACTCGGAACGCTGGAGCAAAATGCGCCTGACCAGTGCTCCAGAAGTGCCAACTGGTGAACCGAAAATCAATCAGCGAGGCAATGTGACTGCTGTACCCACAGATGGCAGCCTTGATCCCCGTGGTTTTAACAGGTCCACCTCGATAGGTTTCGGGGACTGCTACCCGGCTTCCAGGTGGCTGACTGGGTTAGTTCAGGTATCATTGGGTGCTTCTTTGCCATGGCTAGCCCAAATTACGTACCCTAGATGGTCGGTTAGAGGCCCGCAAATTTATCAGTCAGAAAGCGGGCTCCCGCTTTACTGCAGTCACTCTGTCCGGCAAAGGTGCAGCCACACAGTCTTGGTACTGCCCTCCCCAACTCAGCAAGTCCTTTCACCTGTCGTTGACCCGGGGGGATCCAATTTTCCAACCTGAAGGTATTAACGGAACACCGGGTTGGCAGTAGAGTCGTCGTTTTACTCGCTTCCCTTGCTCAATTGAGGCCAGTGCAGCCAAATAGCATGCAACAGTCCAGCATTTTCCAACGAGCTATTCCCAGAGGAAATCAGACTCGGAACTCTAGAGCAAAACGCATTCTGTATACAATTGCTATACAATTTTGGGGAAAATACACAATGGAAAATCATTAACCTAGGTAATTCCAGACCTCCACCCGCAGGAAGGCACACGGTTAACCATTTTAGACTTTTGATTGCCCATTTCCTGCCTTTTACTAATCTCTGCATGTTTTGGTTTATCATTTCCCATTTTGGACTAGGACTCTGCAGGTATTTTTTTACTTTCAGTTAATGATTTGCCACCATTTACTAATTTTTGCAGCTTTTGCTTTGCCGTTTCCCTGCTTTTTGGTTCACCATTTCCCCTTTTAGACTTGGACTCTGCATGCATTTTTTGACATTTTGGATAATCTTTTCCCACTTTTTACTCATTTTTTATTGAAGCTACCTCCATGTCTTGATGGTATGACAGAATTGTTGCACAGCAGCAGCAATAAGATTCACATTAAGTAAAATAAAAATAATAAATATATATGTTTAATAGTATAACTAATCTTTAAAGAGAAAAAATAATTGTGTTGTGTTTCAGAGGGTCCATGGAATTTTTATAACACGGAGTGGGGGAGCAGTGGGGGCAAAAAGGTTGAGAAGCCCTGCCATAAAGAGCAAATAATACGAAATAATTCATCTGTAAATCAATTTTTGGCATGGGTGGTTGAGAGAAGAATGCTGATAGAACACCAGGGAAACAGTCTGCTCTTCAAAATAGCGCAAGGATCTTAAGACAGGGCCTCAGTTTAACATCTCAGCTGAAATACAGCATAATTGACAATGCAGCACTCATTTAGTACTGCACTGATTTAAAAGGACTCGATAATGTGCGCAAGTCCTGGAGTGGGGCTTGAACCCACAATCTCCTGACTCAGAGGTGAAAGCTGAGCCAAACTGAAACTATATCACATTTAATAGCAGAAGCTGTTTCACTCTTACTTAAAGCAATAGATTTTGCAGTGGATTGAGCAAGCAGGAAAACCATTAATAAAGCAATGTTTTAATTCAGATACAATATTCACAGTTCAATAAAATGGCACACTAAATATGTATTTTGCACCAAAATCTAACCTATCTGATAAGATTGCTGATGAAATTACGTAGATTTATTTAGTAAAGCCCATATAACGAAGAACAGTTGACTAGTAATTTCCAGCATACAGGTTACAGGAGATACACTTAGATACATCTCATGAATGTGGCAGTTGGGCAAGGGAACAGTTGTAAATACAAAGGCAAGTTCGTAACACATTAAAACTTTATTATGTAATTATTTATAAACCAAATGTTCTGTACCAGCACACAAGATCTTACTGAGAAAAATTTGACCTTTAAGTTTGCTTCTTTCATTTTTCCAATTTTCTCTCCTCCCCTCAAGCTTGGACTACATGCTGGAGTACCCTTTGGTTCTTGAAATGTGAGGACAGATAGGCATGTGTTGGCAAGGCTATTTAACTGCAGGGGCTGGAGGGTGGAATCGAGCACATGATACTTTATTCAAATCCTGTTCTTATCTAATATCCACACATGTGTGAATGTATGTGGAAGAATCATGAAAGGGTTAATAAAATGGTCTAGGAATCAATAAGAAAATAAGAACAGACAGACTTGGTTTCCCGTGAGAAAGTAGTGGACAAAGTAGCTTGTGTGACCATCACTGATAAACAAGGGTTTATGGCCATGACTTGATAAGGTGCACATTTGCTTCGCGTGATTAAGCTGGGCTATTCCACTCGTAAAAGCATAAAGTGTTCTAAAGATAAACAGGCTATCAATTCATGAAGCCCTAGTAACACACTGTGATTGATGAAGCGGGCCATACCTCCTCTAGTTTGTAAGAATAAAAGGGATGCATCTGTGAGGATAGGCAGACCTTTTGTCTGCCTGCCCCGGAATCTGTAGACTCTGTGCTGGCAGTTTGGTAACAGGTCCGAAGCTGCTTCAATAAAGACGTAAAGATTGAAGGTATCTGACTCGATTATTGTCGAATGCAGCTGACCACCCGAACTAGGACTTAACACATGCACACTTCCAGCAAGGGTGATGAGGAGTAGGAACTCTGATTAATTTTTCCCTTCTCTCATCTAAGGACATTTTGGCCAACTTCATGGTCCATAACATGGACCATAACATGGATTCAACACCTTCCTGTCTTTTTCGCTCAGTTACTCATTGCCTTACCTGACTGAGCCATAGTGCAGCCCTTTCAAGTCAGTTTCAAGTCTGTTAAATGTGAAACAGAAACTAAGCAAGTACAATTTCATATTTTTGTGAATTACAACTGCTACAACTACAGTATCAAAACACCAACCACACTCCTTTAAATACAAGCTTAATGTTAAAAGCTTTGTGTTAATTAATGCAGTGGACCACTTAAACTTCTCTTTGCTCAAAAAGAAACAAAGGAAAAATATGTTTTGATTATCACATAAGGTGAATGTTTAAAAATATATAGAGACATTGAAGTTGAGAACGTGGAAATTGTATAGGGACAGTATAAGCTAACAAAGAATTCATGGAGGAATAGCCATGACATCTCAGACTCGAGACTGCGAAATGTTACAACACTAACGCATATTGAAACAAAACCCACAGCTTGCAGAAAAACCTCAAGGTCTTATTAAATCATAGAAACATAGAAAATAGGTGCAGGAGTAGGCCATTCGGCCCTTCTAGCCTGCACCGCCATTCAATGAGTTCATGGCTGAACATGCAACTTCAGTACCCCATTCCTGCTTTCTCACCATACCCCTTGATTCCCCTAGTAGTAAGGACTTCATCTAACTCCTTTTTGAATATATTTAGTGAATTGGCCTCAACAACTTTCTGTGGTAGAGAATTCCACAGGTTCACCACTCTCTGGGTGAAGAAATTCCTCCTCATCTCGGTCCTAAATGGCTTACCCCTTATCCTTAGACTGTGTCCCCTGGTTCTGGACTTCCCCAACATTGGGAACATTCTTCCTGCATCTAACCTGTCTAACCCCGTCAGAATTTTAAACGTTTCTATGAGGTCCCCTCTCATTCTTCTGAACTCCAGTGAATACAAGCCCAGTTGATCCAGTCTTTCTTGATAGGTCAGTCCCGCCATCCCGGGAATCAGTCTGGTGAACCTTCGCTGCACGCCCTCAATAGCAAGAATGTCCTTCCTCAGGTTAGGAGACCAAAACTGTACACAGTACTCCAGGTGTGGCCTCACCAAGGCCCTGTACAACTGTAGCAACACCTCCCTGCCCCTGTACTCAAATCCCCTCGCTATGAAGGCCAACATGCCATTTGCTTTCTTAACCGCCTGCTGTACCTGCATGCCAACCTTCAATGACTGATGTACCATGACACCCAGGTCTCTTTGCACCTGCCCTTTTCCTAATCTGTCACCATTCAGATAATAGTCTGTCTCTCTGTTTTTACCACCAAAGTGGATAACCTCACATTTATCCACATTATACTTCATCTGCCATGCATTTGCCCACTCACCTAACCTATCCAAGTCGCTCTGCAGCCTCATAGCATCCTCCTCGCAGCTCACACTGCCACCCAACTTAGTGTCATCCGCAAATTTGGAGATATTACATTTAATCCCCTCGTCTAAATCATTAATGTACAGTGTAAACAGCTGGGGCCCCAGCACAGAACCTTGCGGTACCCCACTAGTCACTGCCTGCCATTCTGAAAAGTCCCCATTTACTCCTACTCTTTGCTTCCTGTCTGACAACCAGTTCTCAATCCATGTCAGCACACTACCCCCAATCCCATGTGCTTTAACTTTGCACATTAATCTCTTGTGTGGGACCTTGTCGAAAGCCTTCTGAAAGTCCAAATATACCACATCAACTGGTTCTCCCTTGTCCACTCTACTGGAAACATCCTCAAAAAATTCCAGAAGATTTGTCAAGCATGATTTCCCTTTCACAAATCCATGCTGACTTGGACCTATCATATCACCTCTTTCCAAATGCACTGCTATGACATCCTTAATAATTGATTCCATCATTTTACCCACTACCGATGTCAGGCTGATAATTCCCTGTTTTCCCTCTCCCTCCTTTTTTAAAAAGTGGGGTTACATTGGCTACCCTCCACTCCATAGGAACTGATCCAGAGTCAATGGAATGTTGGAAAATGACTGTCAATGCATCCACTATTTCCAAGGCCACCTCCTTAAGTACTCTGGGATGCAGTCCATCAGGCCCTGGGGATTTATCGGCCTTCAATCCCATCAATTTCCCCAACACAATTTCCCGACTAATAAGGATTTCCCTCAGTTCCTCCTCCTTACTAGACCCTCCGACCCCTTTTATATCTGGAAGGTTGTTTGTGTCCTCCTCAGTGAATACCGAACCAAAGTACTTGTTCAATTGGTCCGCCATTTCTTTGTTCCCCGTTATGACTTCCCCTGATTCTGACTGCAGGGGACCTACGTTTGTCTTTACTAACCTTTTTCTCTTTATATATCTATAGAAACTTTTGCAATCCGTCTTAATGTTCCCTGCAAGCTTCTTCTCGTACTCCATTTTCCCTGCCCTAATCAAACCCTTTGTCCTCCTCTGCTGAGTTCTAAATTTCTCCCAGTCCCCGGGTTCACTGCTATTTCTGGCCAATTTGTATGCCACTTCCTTGGCTTTAATACTATCCCTGATTTCCCTTGATAGCCACGGTTGAGCCACCTTCCCTTTTTTATTTTTACGCCAGACAGGAATGTACAATTGTTGTAGTTCATCCATGCGGTCTCTAAATGTCTGCCATTGCCCATCCACAGTCAACCCCTTCAGTATCATTCGCCAATCTATCCTAGCCAATTCACGCCTCATACCTTCAAAGTTACCCTTCTTTAAGTTCTGGACCATGGTCTCTGAATTAACTGTTTCATTCTCCATCCTAATGCAGAATTCCACCATATTATGGTCACTCTTCCCCAAGGGGCCTCGCACAACGAGATTGCTAATTAATCCTCTCTCATTACACAACACCCAGTCTAAGATGGCCTCCCCCCTAGTTGGTTCCTCGACATATTGGTCTAAAAAACCATCCCTTATGCACTCCAGGAAATCCTCCTCCACCGTATTGCTTCCAGTTTGGTTAACCCAATCTATGTGCATATTAAAGTCACCCATTATAACTGCTGCACCTTTATTATCTGAATGGTGACAGATTAGGAAAAGGGGAGGTGCAAAGAGACCTGGGTGTCATGGTACATCAGTCATTGAAGGTTGGCATGCAGGTGCAGCAGGCGGTTAAGAAAGCAAATGGCATGTTGGCCTTCATAGCAAGGGGATTTGAGTACAGGGGCAGGGAGGTGTTGCTACAGTTGTACAGGGCATTGGTGAGGCCACACCTGGAGTATTGTGTACAGTTTTGGTCTCCTAACCTGAGGAAGGACATTCTTGCTATTGAGGGAGTGCAGCGAAGGTTCACCAGACTGATTCCCGGGATGGCGAGACTGACCTATCAAGAAAGACTGGATCAACTGGGCTTGTATTCACTGGAGTTCAGAAGAATGAGAGGGGACCTCATAGAAACATTTAAAATTCTGACGGGGTTAGACAGGTTAGATGCAGGAAGAATGTTCCCAATGTTGGGGAAGTCCAGAACCAGAGGTCACAGTCTAAGGATAAGGGGTAAGCCATTTAGGACCGAGATGCGGAGGAACTTCTTCACCCAGAGAGTGGTGAACCTGTGGAATTCTCTACCACAGAAAGTTGTTGAGGCCAATTCACTAAATATATTCAAAAAGGAGTTAGATGAGGTCCTTACTACTAGGGGGATCAAGGGGTATGGCGAGAAAGCAGGAATGGGGTATTGAAGTTGAATGTTCAGCCATGAACTCATTGAATGGTGGTGCAGGCTAGAAGGGCTGAATGGCCTACTCCTGCACCTATTTTCTATGTTTCTATGTTTCTATTGCACGCACCCCTAATTTCATGTTTGAGGCCCTCCCCAACATCACTACTACTGTTTGGAGGTCTGTACACAACTCCCACTAACGTTTTTTTGCCCTTAGGTATTCTGCAGCTCTACCCATATAGATTCCACATCATCCAAGCTAATGTCCTTCCGAACTATTGCCTTAATTTCCTCCTTAACCAGCAATGCTACCCCACCTCCTTTTCCTTTTATTCTATCTTTCCTGAATGTTGAATACCCCTGGATGTTGAGTTCCCAGCCCTGATCATCCTGGAGCCACGTCTCCGTAATCCCAATCACATCATATTTGTTAACATCTATTTGCATAGTTAATTCATCCACCTTATTGCGGATACTCCTTGCATTAAGACACAAAGCCTTCAGGCTTGTTTTTTTAACACCCTTTGTCCTTTTAGAATATTGCTGTACAGTGGCCCTTTTTGTTCTTTGCCTTGGGTTTCTTTGCCCTCCACTTTTCCTCATCTCCTTTCTGTCTTTTGCTTTTGCCTCCTTTTTGTTTCCCTCTGTCTCCCTGCATTGGTTCCCATCCCCCTGCCATATTAGTTTAAATCCCCCCCAACAGCACTAGCAAACACTCCCCCTAGGACATTGGTTCCGGTCCTGCCCAGGTGCAGACCGTCCGGTTTGTACTGGTCCCACCTCCCCCAGAACCGGTTCCAATGCCCCAGGAATTTGAATCCCTCCCTGCTGCACCACTGCTCAAGCCACGTAGTCATCTGCGCTATCCTGCGATTCCTACTCTGACTATCACGTGGCACTGGTAGCAATCCCGAGATTACTACTTTTGAGGTCCTACTTTTTAATTTCGCTCCTAGCTCCTTAGATTCGTTTCGTAGGACCTCATCCCTTTTTTTACCTATGTCGTTGGTACCAATGTGCACCACGACAACTGGCTGATCTCCCTCCCTTTTTATAATGTCCTGCACCCGCTCCGAGACATCCTTGACCCTTGCACCAGGGAGGCAACATACCATCCTGGAGTCTCGGTTGCGGCCGCAGAAACGCCTATCTATTCCCCTCACCATTGAATCCCCAATCACTATTGCTCTCCCACTCTTTTTCCTGCCCTCCTGTGCAGCAGAGCCAGCTACGGTGCCATGAACTTGGCTGCTGCTGCCCTCCCCTGATGAGTTATCCCCTTCAACAGTACCCAAAGCAGTGTATCTGTTTTGCAGGGGGATGACCACAGGGGACTCCTGCACTACCTTCCTTGCACTGCTCATGTTATTAACCTGACACATTAACAGAAGGTCTTTGTTTAAAATCAGACCATACTTAGGTCGGCTTATGAGTGGACAAAGGGAAAGAGGGATCAAAAGGGATAGGCTGAACTAGGATGTCACTCTCGCCCTATCTTGTTATCTTTTGCCGAAAATGTATAACCATCGTCCCTTTACAATGCAACGTCACTTTGTCCGTAGGAAGTGGGTGCGATCTATCAGAGTTGCATTCCTTCTGTCTGATAAGGTCCCCGATCGGGATTTGCTTTTTAAATAAAAGCTTGCTTTGTTTAAAGCACAATCGGTATTCGACTCAGTGATTTCACTGAACCAGATTGAGAGAAAAGAATCTACATTTACATTTGGTGTCAGAAGTGGGATCTCAACGGACGACTGCCGAAAACTTGCGAATTAAGAGCCAGACTAGCCTTGGACGAGACGAGGGGAAAGTGGCCACTGGAGTGAGTATGATTTCAATACTGCTCCAGTTTCCCCCGGTTTCAAAAGTCTGAGGAAAGTTTAGCCACTCGCTGGTTCTCAGGTAGTGTCTGAACGAGATCCAGGACAATCTGGTGAATACCTTTCAAACTTAGAATAGGGATAGAGATAGGGAAATTGCGCGGTGACGCAAACCAAGCGGCGACTAGGAAAGATAGGTTAGAATAGGTAAGTCTGCCTGGGTTCGAGGCCCAGAGCCTGCCTGGGTTCGAGGCCCAGTGTCTGTGTGGGTTCGAGGCCCAAGTAAAACCGCGCGGCAACGCGGAGAGAGAGAGAGAATCGCGCGGACCGCGTAGGGAAACGCGGAGGTTAGGGAATTACGTCAAATTAAGCTGCGGGACTACGCGGGACTGTGTAAATTTTAAATTGTACTTACGCCATCTACAGCGTCGATCTTGTATATCACTTGGTCCGCCTAGGCTCTGGGTAAGATAACTGAAACCACCACGGGGCGACGTGGAGACAATCAGGTCTAATTAGGACCCTGATCCAACGTGCGGCGACACAGGATGGGTAATTTAGATAAAACTACGAATTCCCTGAAAGGTCATGGATCCAAAAATTAATAGGAAAGAAGAGAGACTCTTGTGAACGTCTGTTTTAAATGAGAAATGCTTGTGTGATTTTTAATGTGAAAAAAAAAGCCGGGGTGTTGTGGTTTGTTTTAGCTCCACCCACTTTTTCAAACAGAATGAAAGTTTTTTTAACCCTTCGTAGTGTTGTCCTGTATGTGGGAAGTTTAAGAGTGTAAACCTTATTGAATTACGTATATTCGGATGATAAGTTACGGAGCCAGGAAATGCACAAAGGATAGGTTTGTTGAGTAAAAAAAAAAAAGAAAAAATACATGGTCCCGGTGGTTAAAAAAGGATTTGACATGCTCACTTACTTGTCGAAAGAAAACATTCAGAGAAGGCACAGCAAAACAACTGAGATGGATTCAAAAGGATTCAAAAAAAATATTATATTAAATAACACGACCTTGAGGCTGGAACAATTGAGATAACGAAAAGCTGTCCACAGCCTACGTGCCAGACTTCCCTCTAGTTATGGAAAAGACAAAAAAAAGTAACGTACTAAATAGGTGCTGAAAGAAAAAAAAATGTTCTGAGATTTTAAATTATGAGAAAAGTTCCATTGCAGTCTGAAAAAAAAATGCATCACTCCTATCGAGTTGGCAGAAAAACTCCATTAAATTAGGGCTTTCATTGACAGAAGGAGGACATATTAAAAACCGTAGACATCTTAAAGAAAGAGTGCACGCACGAGAAACGTACTCAGAGTTCCACTGGGACCTCTGAGAAAGGTATCGAGACTACGAAGTTAAAATGGTTGGCTTTGCATTGACCGAGGCTGATGACGAAATTGAATTTCAGTAACAAATAGCTATTAAAAATGTGTGGTCTCGTTTTAAATCAATAAAAAAAAAATATCTTTGGCAAGTACTTGAATTGGAGTTTAATCAAATGCTGCCTTTCCCGATGAAAAGATTTTTTTTTCAGATGGTTACGTGAAGTCACGTAATGACATCAGGTCTTCTTACAAACCTGTAAAGGAGTTAGCCCTTTCCATTGAAAGCCGTTTCATACTGAACATTATCAATTTGGATTTCTTAATAGAAAAAAGACTCACCTAACAGGGGAATGGTGCGATAGTCAGAATAAAAATAAAAACAGAACTAGCTTATGTAATAATACTTGCCTGATACAATAAAGAAATAGATACTCAAACAAAACAAACTGAAGAGTTAAAAGGCTAAGATAAATAAGCTGAAAGGGATCCACAAACCCAACTTAACCCTGACCTCCGATTTCACGGAGTGACCTCGACATGCATGGATATAATGCAGAATCAAGGGACCTGTGGGCCCTGGTAAAGCAAACCCTGAGCCCAACTGAGCATGCCCGATTTCTAACTCACCTAGGACGTGCTACTCATGATGCATTGGTGGTTGCTCACCCTAACAATGTCCAGGATCGCCTAAACGCTATCTTTAATGCTCTCACCACGACCCTTCAGAAGCCCATCAGTATGGCCACAGTAGTAGAAACTAAACCCAAACGAGAAGAAACTGCCGATGAATTCATGGAAAGATTTATTGAAATAAACGGAAGTCAATCAGGAGATAATGCCTTCAGGGCAGGAGAGGATTCTCCTCAATTCTGCGCTATCCTACTTCAGTGCCTGCCCTATTCGGTTGCTCACGCTATCCGGACAAATAATTGGGCAGATAACAGTAAAGCCCAGATGGAAAGGGCAGTTAAATATTATTGGCAGGAAAAGAAAGGAGGGGGGAGGTGCGCCCCCAACCCGGGTCAAGACTGAATACGTGACTAGAAAGGAAGAGCCGCCTCGGGTGGAAGGACCAAAACCCGACCCAAGGGGATACCAGATGGAACCGCAATATTGCGAGCAGGGTTGGGTGGATAAACAGGGATACGGTTATATCAAACACCCAAATGGCCCGGGCCCTGCTAATTACGGACCGCCCTACTGTCCCCAGCCTGGTATGGGAAGAGGTCGGGGCTGGGAAAGACGAGATGGATGCTTTATTTGTGGGCAAGAAGGACATTGGAATAGAAATTGTCCCTCCCGTCAGCACAAAAAAGGAAGAGAAGGAAGAGGAGGGGGGCAAGGGGGGAGAGGACGGGGATCTTACACTAACTTCTCCCAGAACAACCCCTTTGGCCAACCGTCCCCCGATTTGTATTGACTACGCAGCTTGATTGTGCAGGGACCCTCCCGGGATGACGAACTGATGATATTGTTAAAAATTCGGAATGAGTGGCAACCCTTCTTGATAGATACGGGAGCCTTCATGTCTTCTGTACAATCAAAGCTTAAACTCCCCGCCTTCACTGAAACACAGGGACTGTCAGGATTCCTGGGACAAGTCTCTACATTCCCGGTGTCAGAACCGGTTAAAATGGGTTACCAGGAAGAATCGGTGGCACATTGATTTGTTATCACAACCAATCTGGACTGTAACTTGATGGCTAGAGACCTCCTCTGCAAATTCCAGTTGCATTTGGAGTGTGGAGATGATGGGATTATTGTAAAACAGGGAACCCTTAAGTGGCAGTATTATACCACTAGAACCCCTCAGTGGTGGTCTCTGGACCTGCCGCAGGCACCCTATCACGTGACCCTAGCACACGATCCCAGTGGAAAGAATCAGGACCTGCAGAACTTTTATCAGGATCACGAAGGGGAAGTGAAGGAAATTCTATTAAGGGCTAGAGTGACTGGACCGGAAGGGAAGGCAGATTTTGTGGAAATGGACAGCCCCCAATGGTGGCACCACATATTATTCGTGAAGTATTACCTCCCCACCACGCTAAAGATTTGGGAGTTATGGTACGCCAGGCTATAGACGAGGCTGACCCTACCAGCCGGGATGTGCAAATTGTAAAACATGGCCGAACAGTCCAATTCCACGGGGACCCCGAGAAGGTCTTAACGACTCTGCAGCATCATACTGGCTCTGACATACCTGACTATGTGGATCCTCATGTCTGGGCAGAGGACCCCTCCCAAGTGAGTTATACTCCCATTGATCCGATTGAGATCCCAGTGCAGGGCAATGTGGACTGGCCCTCTATCCGACAGTACCCACTGAAATCACAGGCAATACCAAGTATCCACCGAGCTTTGGAGCCGAGTCGAACCAATTTGCCAGTTTCCAGTCCCTAGCACGGCTAAACAAATGCGACAGTGGTTGGGGATGATCAATTACTGCAGATCCTGGATCCCTAATGTTGCCCTGATGACTAAGCACCTCACCCCGTATACAAATAAGTAAGGCAGCTTTGAAATAGAAACCGCAGACGTCCAAGCATTTAAGGAACTAAAGACAGCCCTGCTGCAAGCTCCGGCTTTGGGCCGGCCCCTCGATGACCGGCCCTTTCAACTGTATTGTACAATTCTGAAAGACTGTGCTACTGTTGTCTTAACACCTCTCACTCCGTAGCTGCCCTCCTGGGCCAACTGCAGACTCAACACCTTACCATGGCCAGGCAAAGCAGATATAAGATCTACTTACTAAACAATCCTAAGCTGACCTTTCGGCACTGTACTGCAGTTAATCCGGCCTGTTTTCTTACTGAGCCGGCCCAAGATGAGAAAGAACCCAGTCATGATTGTTTATCTTTAATTCAAGAGGCCACATCAGTCAGGGAAGATTTAGTTGATGTACGAATTGAAGATCCAGACTGTATTATGTATGTTGACGGAAGTTCTTCTATTAATCCAGAAGGTACACGAATCTCAGGATACGCCATAGTAAACCAGGAGAATCAGGTCTTGGAATCTGCTGCTTTTGAAACCGCCTATTCTGCTCAACAAGCTGAACTATTCGCCCTCATCCGAGCCTGTCTCTTGGCCAAAGACCTCAAAGTCAATATCTATACCGACTCTAGGTATGCCTTTGGGGTGGCCCATGATTTCGGACAATTATGGAAAAATAGGGGATTCCTAACCTCACAGGGGAATGAGATATCCCATAAGCAACTAGTATCTGATTTGTTGCAAGCCCTCATGCTCCCCAAGCACATTGCCGTTGTTAAATGTACCGCCCACACCACCGGAAAATCCCCGGTTGATATAGGGAACCACTGTGCTAACAAAGAGGCTAAACAGGTCTCTCGTGACCAACAGATGGTAGTGCCCAAAATGATGAGTCAGACTAAAAATCCTGCGAAGGATAAGTTAGCCTCGGAAAAACCAATGCCAACCATCCAAGATGTTATAAAAGCACAGCAGGACGCTCCTGAAAAAGATAAACTGTTGTGGAAATATTATGGATGTACTTATGACAATGTTTCTAAACTCTGGACCAGACTTGCATGTCTGACGAGTTGGCTCTATGGGTTATTGAATATATGCATTTTGCTACTCATTGTGGAGCAAGGACCACGAGTGATACACTTTTGGCTACTTGGTGGCACCCTAGACTCCAGGCGCTCACCCAGAACATCAGTAGTCGTTGCCTGGTTTGCCAGCAACATAATCCAGGGAAGGGAGTCCCCTGTGATTGGGGTAAAACGCCCCTACCCGAAGGTCCCTTTGAGACATTTCAGTTGGACTACACTGAGTTGCAAAAAGTTCAGTGTTGCAAATATGTGTTAGTAATAGTAGATGTGTTTAGCAGATGGATTGAAGCCTACCCGACCCTGGACAATAAGGCTCAAACTGTTGTTAAGGTGTTAATGAAGGAAATTGTTCCTAGATATGGTATCTCAGCTCGACTGGTGACCACCTATGTTTTTTCTCTGACTCAGGCTCTGCGACTAGCTCACAACCAGGTTCAAGATGCTCACCTCGACCTCCCAGTTTTACCCGAATTGTCCCTCGTGGCACCAGGGAAGTATGGATTCGGAAGGGATTAGAGCCACAATGGGAGGGGCCTTTTCAGGTGTTACTCACTACCCCCACTGCAGCCAAGGTTGAGGGGAAAAGTGCCTGGGTTCACCTGCACCACTGCAAGCTCACCACCCTCTAACGATCCTATTTTACTGGTTATTCTAACTCCTGTTTCTGTTCCAGACTTCCTCTTCTCCATAGTTGAACAAGGCCGTTGGCAACCTAATTGGAACGTGGACCAGTTTGAACTTTTACCCGTAGTGATAGACAGCCAGCTACACAGACGGTGACCTGAGAAGAGAGACGGGAAAACTGAACTCTTTTAATCAGCAAAATAATTGGACTATTTATCTGAATCCTGAGCCATAAGATGAAACTGTGTCTGTATGCCACAGTCTGTATAATAGTGTTGATATATGACAGTTTCGGCGCATGGGAGGGGAGACAGAGACGAGAGCTCCATGTAAACACCTTTTTGTACATGTCTTATGTTTATGCGCAAAATGGGAACTTTTCTAGATGTTGGGTGTGTTCACATATCCCTATACATTCCAAAGGGGGAATTCCTTTGCGCCCCGTTCCACTAACCCTAACTGAGACTGTCAGATGGATTCAGAGCCAAACTATCACGAGAGGAGGGGGGCCAATACAATTAGTCAGACGTTCCAGGGATGGTACCAACCAACCTACGACCGTGGAAAGGAACCCCCATTCTTAGCCCTGACCAATACCTCGGGGATTGGGAGGCCAATCGGGGACATATGTCAAACCCGAAATGACACCAGTAACAAGGGACATATCATAGGGTACAGCAAATGCCCAAACAGTCTCAACATCACCACAGGTGCACGAGTCACCATCCTCTCACCTTCCGAATAAAACAGGTGGAGGTTTGTGGGCCCAGTCCTGGGACCCGGAAGATGGACAGGGTCCTGTTATCTGGGATATGTGGTGCCATTTGTGCGGCAAGTACGTACCCTGGCGGAAGCACATGCCTCCAGCCGATACAAGCGAGCCATCACCCCCGCCGACAAGTTCTTTGGGGTCATGATGTTCCCAATCAGGATAGGACGTCTCATGGATGAAGTACAGAACCTAGAGACGATATTGGAGCAGATAGCTAACAATACCGTTGAAGCTCTGGAGGGCATCACAGCTGAAATGGTAGCAATAAGGACCGTAGCATTACAAAACCGAATGGCCCTCGATTACCTGTTAGCTGAGAAAGGGGGAACGTGTGCCCTGATAGGATCTGAATGTTGCATTTACATTCCTGATAGTTCAGAAAACATAACCAATCTCGCTGATCACATAAGAAGGGAGGTGAAGAAGTCATCCACACCAGCAGAAGGATCTAGCTGGTTTGATTGGCTATCAGATGGATCTTGGAGATCCTATCTAATTGTTGGTTGCCTTAACCTTTGTTGTAAAGTAATGATGGCAAGGTTAGCAAACCCTCTTGTGGTCAAGGGCTCCCGAGTTATGATCCAACGAAGTAAAGAACTACTCGACAATAACAACAATATGGATCAGGAAAGAGAGTGCGAACGGCTGAATGCGATACTCCTGGAATAGTCACCAGGGTTATCATGGAATGATAAAAGGGGGGAAGGTGAATGTTTAAAAATGTATAGAGACATTGAAGTTGAGAACGTGGGAATTGTATAGGGACAGTATAAGCTAACAAAGAATTCATGGAGGAATAGCCATGACATCTCAGACTCGAGTCTGTGAAATGTTACAACACTAACACATATTGAAACAAAACCCACAGCTTGCAGAAAAACCTCAAGGTCTTATTAAATCATGTTATTAACCTGAAACATTAACAGAAGGTCTTTGTTTAAAATCAGACCATACTTAGGTCGGCTTATGAGTGGACAAAGGGAAAGAGGGATCAAAAGGGATAGGCTGAACTAGGATGTCACTCTAGCCCTATCTTGTTATCTTTTGCCGAAAATGTATAATCGTCGTCCCTTTACAATGTAACGTCACTTTGTCCGTAGGAAGTGGGTGCGATCTATCAGAGTTGCATTCCTTCTGTCTGATAAGATCCCCGATCGGGATTTACTTTTTAAATAAAAGCTTGCTTTGTTTAAAGCACAATCGGTATTCGACTCAGTGATTTCACTGAACCAGATTGAGAGAAAAGAATCTACATTTACACGTGCATATTTTAGTTAATATGCCTGCCTCACAATACCAAAGAAAAATCATCTCTAACTTCAAAAACTTACTGCTGTCTCCATCTTCTTCCCATTGCACCAAACATCCATGGTGTCCTTCTCTGCAAGGACAAATATCACAAAATGATCAAATTTTTAGGAAAAGTACTAAATGCTAGTTTAGATTTGCTTTCCATTTCTCTTTTCTGACATCATTGAGCCAAAGTACGAATTGCTTTTCATTCTTTAATTTAATTCAAATAACAGTAAAATCTCATTACATTTACTTATAAAAAATTAGCAGTGCCTAGTTTTTTTTTATGGTGGATGCAAGCAATACTGTTGCGAAACAAAATGAATATGAAAACATTAATTCTATATTACTTTGGGAAAATTAGGAGACTATACAAGTAAAGATGAATGCATGAACAATGATAGTTTATAAAATTATGCTGGTTATTTTGTTAATTGCACACAAAAACACATATAAAACAAAAGCAGATATATAATAGTCTTGTAAATATTAAATGAAAGAAATCGTTGAGCAATATAGAAAATGTAGTGGGGAGGTGAAAAGGAGATTAGAAGGGCTAAAAGGAAGCATGAAAAAAGCCTTACGGATTAATATAAGAAAGGAAATAGTAAGGGCTTTTATAAGTACTTGTACATAAGAATTAAAAGTAATTAAAGACAATAGGTCTGCTGAAGTTTGATGGGAGAGTCCAAGATGAGGTATAGCAAAGATAGTAATCAAATATTTTGTATCTTTTATTGACAAATAAGGCAGAATACGAAGTGTAGCAACATGGATATACAGTTGGCTGATAGACAAGAAACCAAGATTGCTCAGATTGGAGAAGGGTTGGAGGTGGTGTACCCCATGGGGTTAGTACTGGGTTCTTGGTGAATATATATATCTATATGTAGATGATTTGGACTTGGGCATATGGAGCTCTATCTTGGAATTTGCTGATGGCGCAAAGGAATTTGTCACTAAGGAGGAGAGGTTCGGAGAAATTATTTTACGCAGATAATTGGTGGAGTATGCAATGCTTTGTCAGAGGGAGTTGTTGAGCTAGAGCTTATAGCTTCTTTCAATGGAAAATTAGATGAATATTTGAAGTACACGGCAATGAGGAGAGTGGGACAGTGCGATTTTAATTTTTTAATTCATTCACAGGATGTGGGCGGTGCTGGCAAGGCCAGCATTTAATGCCTATCCCTATTTGCCCTTGAAAAGACGGTGGTGAGCCACCTTCTTGAACTGTTGCAGTCCATGTGGTGAAGGTACTCCCAAAATGCTGTTAGGTAGGGAGTTCCAGGATTTTGATGATTTTGAGTGACGATGAAGGAATGGCGATATATTTCCAAGTCAGGATCATGTGTGACTTGGAGGGGAACATCCTGCCGCGCATCTTGTAGATACACTTGTACACACTGCCGCCACGTTGCGCCGGTCGTAGAGGGAGTTAACATCACTGTGCAAACAGTGAACATCCCCACTTCTGATCCTATAATGCAGAAAAGGTTATTGATGAAGCAGCTGAAGATAATTGGGCCTAGGACACTGTCCTGAGTTCTCTTGCAGCGATGTCCTGGGGCAGAGATGATTGGCCTCCAACAACCACAATCATCTTCCTTTGTGCGAGGTATGACTCTAGCCAGTGAGGAGGTATCCCTGATTTTACTCGGGCTCTTTGGTTCCACACTTGGTTAAATGCTGCCTTGATGTCAAGGGCAGTCACTCTTACCTCACCTCTGGAATTCAGCTGTTTTGTCCAAGTATGAACCAAGGCTGTATTGAGCTGAGTGATCCTGGCGGAACCCAAGCTGGGCATCAGTTAGCAGATGGTCAGAAATAGCAGCGAACCCGGGGACTGGGAGAAATTTAGAACTCAGCAGAGGAGGACAAAGGGTTTGATTAGGGCAGGGAAAATAGAGTACAAGAGGAAGCTTGCAGGGAACATTAAAATGGACTACAAAAGCTTCTATAGATATGTAAAGAGAAAAAGATTAGTAAAGACAAACGTAGGTCCCCTGCAGTCAGAATCAGGGGAAGTCATAACTGGGATCAAAGAAATGGCAGACCGATTGAAAAAGTACTTTGGTTCGGTATTCACCAAGGAGGACACAAACAACCTTCCGGATATAAAATGGGTCAGAGGGTCTAGTAAGAAGGAGGAACTGTGGGAAATCCTTATTAGTCGGGAAATTGTGTTGGGGAAATTGATGGGATTGAAGGCCGATAAATCCCCAGGGCCTGATGGTCTGCAACCCAGAGTACTTAAGGAGGTGACCTTGGAAATAGCGGATGCATTGACAGTCATTTTCCAACATTCCACAGACTTTGGATCAGTTCCTATGGAGTGGAGTGTAGCCAATGTAACCCCATTTTTTAAAAAAGGAGAGAGAAAACGGAATTATAGACTGGTCAGCCTGACATCAGTAGTGGGTAAAATGATGGAATCAATTATTAAGGATGTCATAGCAGCGCATTTAGAAAGAGGTGCCATGATAGGTCCAAGTCAGCATGGATTTGTGAAAGGGAAATCATGCTTGACAAATCTTCTGGAATTTTTTGAGGATGTTTCCAATAGAGTGGACAAGGGAGAACCAGTTGATGTGGTGTATTTGGACATTCAGAAGGCCTTTGACAAGGTCCCACACAAGAGATTAATGTGCAAAATTAAAGCACATGTGATTGGGGGTAGTGTGCGGACGTGGATTGAGAACTGGTTGACAGACAGGAAGCAAAGAGTAGGAGTGAATGGGTACTTTTCAGAATGGCAGGCAGTGACTAGTAGGGTACCGCAAGGTTCTGTGCTGGGGCCACAAATGTTAAATGTAGTATCTCCAAATTTGCGGATGACACTAAGTTGGGTGGCAGTGAGAGCTGCGAGGAGGATGCTATGAAGCTGCAGAGTGACTTGGATAGGTTAGGTGAGTGGGCAAATGCATGACAGATGAAGTATAATGTGGATAAATGTGAGGTTATCCACTTTGGTTGTAAAAACAGAGAGACAGACTATTATCTGAATGGTGACAGATTAGGAAAAGGGGAGGTGCAACGAGACCTGGGTGTCATGGTACATCAGTCATTGAAGGTTGGCATGCAGGTACAGCAGGCGGTTAAGAAAGCAAATGGCATGTTGGCCTTCATAGCGAGGGGATTTGAGTACAGGGGCAGGGAGGTGTTACTACAGTTGTATAGGGCCTTGATGAGGCCACACCTGGAGTATTGTGTACAGTTTTGGTCTCCTAACTTGAGGAAGGACATTCTTGTATTGAGGGAGTGCAGCGAAGGTTCACCAGACTGATTCCCGGGATGGTGGGACTGACATATCAAGAAAGACTGGATCAACTGGGCTTGTATTCACTGGAGTTCAGAAGAGTGAGAGGGTATCTCATAGAAACGTTTAAAATTCTGACGGGTTTAGACAGGTTAGATGCAGGAAGAATGTTCTCAATGTTGGGGAAGTCCAGAACCAGGGGTCACAGTCTAAGGATAAGGGGTAAGCCATTTAGGACCGAGATGAGGAGAAACTTCTTCACCCAGAGAGTGGTGAACCTGTGGAATTCTCTACCACAGAAAGTTGTTGAGGCCAATTCACTAAATATATTCAAAAAGGAGTTAGATGTAGTCCTTACTACTAGGGGGATCAATGGGTATGGCTAGAAAGCAGGAATGGGGTACTGAAGTTGCATGTTCAGCCATGAACTCATTGAATGGCGGTGCAGGCTTGAAGGGCCGAATGGCATACTCCTGCACCTATTTTCTATGTTTCCATGTTTATTGGTGAATAAGTGCCACTTGATAGTGCTGTCCACAACACCTTTCATCACTTTGCTGATGATTGAGTAGGCTGGTGGGGTGATAACTGGCCGGATTGGATTTGTCCTGCTTTTTGTGAACAGGGCATACCTGGGCAATTTTCCACTTGTTGGGTAGATGCCAGTGTTGTAGCTGTACTGGAAAATCTTGGCTAGAGGTGCCAAGAGTTCTGGAGCACAAGATTTTGCTTGAGTGGTCTGTGAGACAGATCACTCAATTTTGGCACAAGTCCCCATATGTGAAGAGGACTTTCCAATGTGCCTTTGTCATGTCTGAATCTGACGCCGAGGTGGTCCGTCTGGTTTTATTCTTAATATGCATTTTTGTAGCATTATGATACAACTGAGAAGCTTGCTAGGCAGTTGAGAGTCAACCACATTGCTGTGGCCAGACGGGGTAAGGACAGCAGGTTTCCTTCCCGAAAGTGAACCAGTTGGGTTTTTGTAACAATCTGGTAGTTTAATGATTCCAGATTTATTTAATTGACTGAATTTAAATTCCCCAACTGCCACGGTGGGTTTTGAACTCATGAACGCATTAGTCCAGGCCTTTGGATTACTCGTTCAATTGCATAACCACTATGCTACCGTACCCATTACTCGATTTATCTCGTAAAGAGCTGGCAGAGTCATGATGAGCTGAAAACTTTTATGGTTCTGTACTGACAGCAAGAGAAAAGCTTCAATACTTTGAGATTTCTGCTCCTGACCCAGACCTGTTTTGCTGGACTCTCAATTATCAGTCTCCTGGACTCTGAGTGCCTCAAGAAAGTGAAATTTGGCCAAAAGGACTTTCAGTTTCAGTTGGAATCCTCAATAGTGTCTGTTTCCAGGTTATAAGAACATAAGAATTAGGAGCAGGAGTAGGCCATTCGGCCCCTCGAGCCTGCTCTGCCATTCAATAAGATCATGGCTGATCTTCTACTTCAACTCCATCCTGTACTATCCCCATATCCCTTGATACCCTTAATATCCAAAAATCTATCGATCTCTATCTTGAATATACTCAACGACTGAGCATCCACAATCCTCTGGGGTAGAGAATTCCAAACATTCACCACCTTCTGGGTGAAGAAATTTCTCCTCATCTCAGTCCTAAATGGCCGACCCCTTATTCTGAGACTGTGACCCCTGGTTACAGACTCCCCAGCCAGGGAAAACATCCTCCCTGCATCTACCCTGTCAAGCCCTGTAAGAATTTTGTATGTTTCAATGAGATCACTTCTCATTCTACTAAACTCTAGAGAATATAGGCATAGTCTACTCAATCTCTCCTCCTAGGACAATGTGCTAGAACCTTCACTTTTGAGCTTATCGCCCAAAAATGGGCGTTAATAAAGGGTTTTCAGATCGCCGGCTTCTCGCCCATTCTCAAAACACCTAGTTTACATTTTTGAAAATTGATGTTACCGTGAGTGATATCAAATGGGTGGTAGCGTTAAATTTTTCTGTCCTTCTGCCGTAAAGTGTGGCCTTCCTTAACAACGACATGGCAACGCTCGATTCCTGCGATTCTGGAGGTCCAGGGTCATCATGACATGCGCAGAAGAGGAGACAGAGAGAGAGGGAGCTCAGAGGGACTGAAAGTGTGTGTGGCTGTGGTGTGTGTTTGTTTGGCTGTTGTGGGAGAAACAACGGAGATTCACCAGCCGCAAAAAGCCTACAAAGCATCAAGAACATAGTTGCCACCGAGTTTTTGTCCAACAAATAAGATATAACATGGAAGGGATGGAGGAGGCCCTGGAGTTGGTAGCCAGGAACACTGGCGGCAGAGGGCTCCCAGTGGTCCCGGAGCGCCGCACTGCATCCCAAGGTGACGCATCTCCATTGCCAACCACACAAGAGCCAGCAGCAACATCTTGCTTATGGCTAGGAGCACGCTCCCACCTTGGGACCATTCTCTCCCATATCCGTCCAAGCAGCGCTTCAGCTGTCAGCACCCCCGCCCCCCCCGCCCCCCCCCCCCTCCAATGAAGCATCGCCTGAGGACCTTCTCGGGCAGGCGGCTTGGAGTCAGGAGGGTAAGGGGTAGAGGTGGGGAGGAGAAGTGGGGGCGGTGTGGAGAAAGGTTGGTTTGTACAGAAATACTGATGATTTCAGACTAATGTTCGGTTTAAATGTTTTTTATTTAACAAAACCTTGCAGCACATTGGCTCAGATAGCTGCACCATTACACGCTGGTGATTCCTTATCAAAGGGTATAATCACACTTAACTTCAATCAACTTAAATTTTAACTGTCACTAAGGCGATGCCCACCATTGATGTATGACCTGCACACCCAGCAGTGTGTCAGCCTTGTAAATAACACCAATGTTCTTTCAGGCAAAGTGATCATTGATGAGCTCCTGACATAAGCCACCATGGGCCCTTTCATGCGGTCTACAGGGGATGGGGGCATGGCTTCAGTGTCAGCCTGATTGTCTGGCCCGATGTCAACGTCCGCCTCCTCATCCTCTCTCTGGTGAAGTGAACTGTCAGACTCATTAGGCAATTCTTGTCCCCTCCTGATAGCCAAGTTGTGTAGCATGGAGCAGACCACCACAATTTGAGCTACCTGCTCAGGGTGGTATTGGAGCTCGCCTCCTGAGTGGTCCAGGCATCTAAATCGCTGCTTCAGCACTCCAATGGTTTTCTCCACGATATTGCAAGTTGCTCTGGGCTCTCGTTACATCGCCTCCCGGCCTCGGTGTGAGTGTTATGCAGGGGGGTCATCAGCCAGGTTGCGAGGCCATATCCTTTGTCCCCAAGCATCCAGCATTGACCTTGTGGCTGATTATTAAACAGATCGAGTGCTCTCACGCAGGATGTGCGCATCATGGATGCTGCCCGGAAATTGAGCATCCACTGCCAGTATAATTTGCTGGTGGTCGACAACCAGCTGGACATTTAGGGAGTGGAATCCCTTGCGGTTCCTGAAAACCTCAGCATCCTGAAAAGGTGCCCGCATCGTGATGTGCGTACAGTCTATTGCTCCCTGCACCTTGGGGAAGTTTGCATTTCTGGAGAATCCTAGAGCCCTCTCACTCTGTGCCTCCCTGGTCATAGGGATGCTGATCAAGTCCCTCCTGCGTGCATACAGGTTTTCAGTGACGTGTTTAATGCAGCGATGTGTGGCATGCTGAGAAAGTCCGCAAATGTCGGCAGCTGTGGCCTGAAAAGAACCCGAGGCGTAGAACGACAGTGCCGTGGTGATTTTTGCCCTCGATGGATGGTGCAGTTCTGATGGTCCTTGTAGGCTGCAGATCTGCCCTTATCAGCTGGCATACTTCAGTGATAACCTCTTTGTGGAAGCGCAGTCTACAAAGGCACATGGTGTTGGGCAAGTCAAGGTAAGAATGCTTCTCCTTGTACTTGCGGGGGGGTGTAACGTCTGGTCCTCCTCATCCATCTGTCACTTCGTACATTGGGCACATAATGCAGTGAAGCGTTCCTTCGGCAATGTCGAGTCTGCTGCATGTATTTGGTCACCAAGAGAGGGTGAGAAAGGACAGGCCCCATTGCAGTAGCTTTCTGTTTTCCACCGATTGCTCACAAACAAGGAATGTCCCAATGAAAGCACCTCTTCAATTCCAATCGGTCACAGTGTGGTCAAGATGTTTATAGAGATGTTCACATCAACTCCAACGATCTGCAGAGTACATCCGAACTCCGCCGAGGTTGAAGCACAGCAGCCTTTTAAAGGACGCGACTTGTGATCTAGAACATGGCGTCCATAACGCTGTGATTCGTTCTGGTTAGTTGCACTTTTTGTGGCCGGTGTTTTGAGCGAGCGATATTGTGGGCGGAATGCGTGCGAGGTGGTGAAATTGACGATGGGCTATCTCCATGGCCGCGAGTATGGTTAAATATGTTCTTTATGACAAAAAACAGCGGCTGGGTGTTAATATTGAATCTCGGTGTTAATTCCCCGCGGAAAGTAATGCTGGGCGATATTATGCGTGTTCAATTCGCCCATTCTGCTGATTGCGCCCCAAAAAAGTGGGTGGGCGGTAATATTTTTTCTCGGCGTTAAACACAGGGTTAAAGTAACGCTCGACGATAAGTTTCTGAAAAATGCCCGTCAGTTTCCATTTTGTGCCAAAATGGGCGATATATGGCCATTATACGTCATTTCAGTGGTAAAATGGGCGTTAAGCAGGCAAAAAAAGTGGAGGTTCTAGCCCAATATCCCTATCCCAGGAGTCAGTCTGGTGTACCTTCATGCACTTCCTCTATGGAAAGTATATCCTTCCTTAGGTAAGGAGACTAAAACTGTACACAATATTTCAGGTGTGGTCTCAAAGGGCACTATATAATTGCAGTAAGACATCTGTACTCTTATACTCAAATCCTCTTGTAATATAGGCCAACATACTATTTGCTTTCTTAATTGCTTGCTGTGCCTGAATGTTAACTTTCAGTGATTCATGTACAGGTCCCTCTGAACACCAACTCAATCACTCACCATTTAAAAAATATTCTGCTTTTCTATTTTTCCTACCAAAGTGGATAACTTCACATTTCTCCACATTATATTCCATTTGCCATGTTCTTGCCCATTCACTTGTCCCCTCAAAGCCTTTTTGCATCTCCTCACAACTTACACTCCCATCTAGCTTTGTATCATCAGTCAACTTGGATATATAACATTTGGTCCCCTCATCCAAATCATTGATATAGATTATGAATTGCTGAGGCCCAAGCACTGACCCTTGTGGTACCCTACTAGTTACAGTCTGCCAACCTGAAAATGACCTGTTTATTCCTACTCCCCGTTTCCTGTCTGTTAATCAATCCTCAATCCATGCTAGTATATTACCCCCAATCCCACGAGCCCTAATTTTGTTTAACAACTTCTTGTGTGGCACCTTTCCGAATGCCTTCTGAAAATTCAAATACACCACATCCACTGGTTCCCCCTTATCTATTCTGCTAGTTACAACCTCAAAACACTCTGAACAGATTTGTCAAACACGATTTCCCTTTCATAAATCTGTGTTGACTCTGCCCAATCCGATTACTATTATTTTCAAAGTGCCCTGTTACCACATCCTTAATAATAGAGTCTAGCATTTTCCCTACTACTGATGTCAGGCTAACTCGTCTCTAGTTCCTGGTTTTCTCACTCTCTCCTTTCTTAAATAGCGGGGTTATATTTGCTACCTTCTAATCCGTGGGAACCTTTCTAGAATTTATGGAATTTTGAAAGATGACAACCAATGCATCCACTATCGTCATAGCCACCTCTTACAAAACCATAGGACCCATCAGGTCCAGGGGATTTATCGGCTTTCAGTACCATTAATTTCTCCCATTTTTTTTTTTAACTAATACTCATTCCAATACTAAAATACTAGAAATTCTTGGCCAGTAAAATTAAGGAAAACCCTAAGATGTTCTATAAATATATTAAGAGTAAGAGGGTAACTAAAGAAAGGGTAGGGCCTATTTGAGACCATGAGGGTAATCTTTGTGTGGAGGTGGAAGATGTTGGTAGGGTTCTGAATGAATACTTTGCATCTGTTTTCACAAAGGAAAGGGGAATGCAGATACTGCTATCGAGGAGGAGTGTGATGTTCTGGATGAAATAAATATAGCGAGAGAGGAAGTATCAAGGGGTTTAGCAGCTTTGAAAGTAGGTAAGTCCCCAGGCCTGGATGAAATGCATCCCAGGCTGTTAAGTGAAGCAAAGGAGGAAATAGCAGAGGCCTTGACCATCCTCTTTGGATCTGGGCATGGTGCCAGAGGATTGGAGGACTGCTAATGTAGTACCCTTGTTTAAGAAGGGAAAAAGGGATAGGCTGAGTAATTACAGGCCTGTCAGCCTAACCTCAGTGGTGAAAAAAATCCTGAAAGACAGGATAAATCTGCATTTGGAAAGGCAAGGATTAATTAGGGACAGTCAGCACGGATTTGTTAAGGGACGATCGTGTTTGGCTAACCTGATTGAATTTTTTGAGGAGGTAACCAAGAGGGTCGATGAGGATAGTGCATACGATGTAGTATATATGGACTTTAGCAAGGCTTTTGATAAGGTCCCACATGGTAGATTGGTCATGAAGGTTAAAGCCCATGGGATACAGGGCAAAGTGGCAAGTTGGATCCAAAATTGGCTTGGAGGTAGGAAGCAAAGGGAAATGATTGATGTATGTTTTTGTGACTGGAAGGATGTTTCCAGTGGGGTTCCGCAGGGCTCAGTACTGGGTCCCTTGCTTTTTGTGGTATATATCAACGATTTAGATTTGAATATATGGAGTATGATTAAGAAGTTTGCAGACGATCACTAAAATTGGCTGTGTGGTTGATAATGAAGAGGAAAGTCATGGGCTGCAGGAGGATATCAATCTACTGGTCAGGTGGACAGAGCAGTGGCAAATGGAATTTAATTCAGAGAAGTGTGAGGTGATGCACTTTGGGAGGGCTAATAAGGAAAGGGTATACACATTAAGTGGTAGGCCACTTAATAGTGTAGATGAACAAAGGGACTTTGGAGTGCTTGTCCACAGATCCCTGAAAGTAGCAGGCCAGGTGGATATGGTGGTTAAGAAGGCATACGGAATGCTTGCCTTTATTGGCCGAGGCATAGAATATAAGAGCAGGGAGGTTATGCTTAAATTGTATTATACTTCAGTTAGGGCACAGCTGGAGTACTGCGTGCAGTTGTGTTCGCCGTTTTATAGGAAGGACATGAGGGTGCAGAGGAGATTTACTAGGATGCTGCCTGGAATGGAGAATTTTAATTATGAGGACAGATTGGATAGGCTGGGTTTGTTCTCATTGGAACAGAGGAGGTTGAGAGGAGACCTTATCAAGGTGTACAAAATATTGAGGGGTCTGGATATAGTGGATAGTAAGGGTCTATTTCCATTGGTGAAGGGGTCTATTACAAGGGGGCATAGTTTTAAGGTGGTTGGTGGAAGGTTTAGAGGGGATTTGAGGGGGGGCTTTTTTACTCAGAGGATTGTGGGGATCTGGAACTCGCTGCCTGGAAGAGTGGTGGATGCAGAAACCCTCACCACTTTTAAGAGATGGTTGGATGCGCTCTTAAAGTGCAGTAACCTGCAGGGTTACGGACCTAGAGATGGTAACTGAGACTAGAATAGATGACCTTTTGTTCGATGGCGCAGATATAATGGTAAGTATTGCAGGGAATAGAATACGGCCATGGTGAACTCCCGGACTAGTGTCGATCGCCTGGATGGGTCAGAGAGGAATTTCCCCGGATTTTTTCTCCCTAAATTGGCCTGGGTTTTTAATCTGGTTTTTGCCTCTCCTAGGAGATCACATGGCTCCGGTTGGGGTGGAGTGTAGCTGTTTTTCCGTATAAGGGGTGACGCAGTTGTGTGAGGTGGACTGGTTGGGCTGGTCAACATCAAGATCCACGGCACGGCCCTGGACACCGGAGACCACTTCCCATATCTCGGGAGCCTCCTATCAACAAGAGCAGGCATCGACGACGAGATCCAACACCGCCTCCAGTGAGTCAGTGCAGCCTTCGGCCATCTGAGGAAAAGAGTGTTTGAAGACCAGGCCCTCAAAACTGCCACCAAGCTCGTGGTCTACAGGGCTGTAGTAATACCTGCCCTCTTGTTTGGCTCAGAGACATTTTACCACGTACAGTAGACACCTCAAGTTGCTGGAGAAATATCACCAACGATGTCTCCGCAAGATCCTACAAATCCCCTGGGAGGACAGGCGCACCAACATCAGCGTCCTCATTCAGGCTAACATCCTCAGCATTGAAGCACTGACCACAGCACCGCTGGGCAGGCCACATGGTCCGCATGCCAGACATGAGACTCCCAAAGTAAGTGCTCTACTCGGAGCTCCTTCATGGCAAACGAGCCAAAGGTGGGCAGCGGAAACGCTAGAAAGGACACCCTCAAAGCCTCCCTGATATAGTGCGACATCCCCAGACACCTGGGAGTCCCTGGCCCAAGACCGCCCTAAGTGGAGAAAGTGCATCCGGGAGGGCGCTGAGCACCTCAAGTCTCAACGCCGAGAGCATGCAGAAACCAAGCGCAGACAGCGAAAAGAGTGTGCAGTAAACCAGTCCCATCCACCCCTTCCCTCAACGACGATCTGTCCTACCTGTGACAGAGTCTGTGGCTCTCGTATTGGACTGTTCAGCCACCAAAGAACTCACTTCAGGAGTGGAAGCAAGTCTTCCTCGATTCCGAGGGACTGCCGAGGGACACGACAACTGGATCCTCCCCATCCCACTCCAAGTTCTTTTCCAGCCGCGAGGAGATGTCATTAACCCTGGCACCGGGCAGGCAACACAACCTTCGGAACTACCAGTCGCGGCTGCAGAGAACAGTATCGATCCCTCTGCTTACACTCTTCTCTACCACTATATTCCCTTTCACTCTCCCCACTTGAATTGCATCCTGCACCATGGTGCCAGGGTCAGCTTGCTCATCCATCCTACAGGTTTTTCCCTCATCCACGCAGGCAGCAGGAACCTCATACCTGTTGGATAAGGACAAATGCCAAGGCTCCTCCAGCACTGCACCTGCCTGAGTTGCAGTCACATCTTCTTGTCCCTGACCACTAACCAGATCTGTACCACTACCTAACCTAAGAGGTGTGACTGCCTCCTGGATCAAAGTGTCCGCGTACCTCTTCCCTTCCCTGATGCCCCGCAATATCTGCACCTCAGACTCCACCTCAACAACTCTGAGCTGAAGTTGCTCAAGATGCAGGCATTTACTGAAAACGTGGTTGTCCGGGCTCACAATGCTCTCCACAAACTCCCGCATGCTGCAGTTGCGGCACACCACTTGCACTGCCATCCCTTTATGTCCTGTGACAGTTTAAACCGGCGCTTTCCACTCTCTGTCCCATGACTGTTTGAACTGGTGCTCTCCACTCTCTAAAGTTAAAAGGTTATTTCTGGGATTAATCGTATTCTTGTTGGCACGGAAATGTTATTCCTTACTTTTCTTCTGTCAGATGTGATACTACATCTTTGTTTTCATCATGTCTCTTGTTGTGTTGTCTCTCATGATAATCTTACCTATTGCACCTGGTGTTCGTGTTAGTCTAAAGTCCCACGAGCTAATTTTAGCTCTGCTTATAACTTCTGTAAATCCACGATTAGAATTGCTAAATGCAAATGTATTGAAAAGCATAAATTGCTGTTTATCTCCCTGTCCAACCCCAATGCCTGTTACGATGCTTACTGCTGTGCTTTCGGAAAGATGCTCCAGTGTACTCAGTCATAGGCCAATGGAGGCTGGAGCTTTCCTGCCTTGTGCCACAAAATTGACACACATTGGGGACAGGGATCCAATAGAGGTCAACAAGGACAGAATTGGGGACTGTGATTTATTGTGGCTGGGGGGGTTCTAGTGGACAAATCGTAGTTCATGTAGGATGGAACTTGGGAGGCTGGCATGAACAGTTTTGGCGAAGCTCTGTATCCTCGAGCCTGTTCCACCATTCAATTAGATCATGGCTGATCTGTAGCTTAACTCCATTTACCTGCCTTTGTTCTGTAACCAGTCATGGGGGATTTTAACCTACATATCGATTGGTCAACTCAAATCGCACGGGGTAGCCTGGAGGAGGAATTCATAGAATGCATACGGGATTGTTTTTTAGAATAGTATGTTACAGAACCTACAAGGGAGCAAGCTATCTTAGTGTAATGAGACAGGAAAAATAAACGATCTCCTAGTAAAAGATCCTCTCGGAATGAGTGATCACAGTATGGTTGAATTTGTAATACAGATTGAGGGTGAGGAAGTTGTGTCTCAAACGAGCGTACTATGCTTAAACAAAGGGGACTACAGTGGGATGAGGGCAGAGTTGGCTAAAGTAGACTGGAAACACAGACTAAATGGTGGCACAATTGAGGAACAGTGGAGGATGTTTAAGGAGCTCTTTCATAGTGCGCAACAAAAATATATTCCAGTGAAAAAGAAGGGTGGTAAGAGAAGGGATAACCAGTCGTTGATAACCAAGGAAATAAAGGAGAGTATCAAATCAAAGACCAATGCGTATAAGGTGGCCAAGGTTAGTGGGAAACTAGAAGATTGGGAAAATTTTAAACAACAGCAAAGAATGACTAAAAAAGAATAAAGAAAGGAAAGATAGATTACGAAGGTAAACTTGCGCAAAACATAAAAACAGATAGTAAAAGCTTTTACAGATATATAAAACGGAAAAGAGTGACTAAAGTAAATGTTGGTCCCTTAGAAGATGAGAAGGGGGATTTAATAATGGGAAATGTGGAAATGGCTGAGACTTTAAACAATTATTTTGCTTTGGTCTTCACAGTGGAAGACACAAAAACCATGCCAAAATTTGCTGGTCACAGGAATGTGGGAAGGGAGGACCTTGAGACAATCACTATCACTAGGGGGGGAGTGCTGGACAGGCTAATGGGACTCAAGGTAGACAAGTCCCCTGGTCCTGATAAAATGCATCCCAGGTTATTAAAAGAGATGGCGGAAGTTATAGCAGATGCATTCGTTATAATCTACCAAAATTCTCTGGACTCTGGGGAGGTACCAGCAGATTGGAAAGCAGCTAATGTAACGCCTCTGTTTAAAAAAGGGGGCAGACAAAAGGCAGGTAACTATAGGCCGGTTAGTTTAACATCTGTAGTGGTGAAAATGCTTGAAACTATCATTAAGGAAGAAATAGCGGGACATCTAGATAGGAATAGTGCAATCAAGCAGACGCAGCATGGATTCATGAAGGGGAAATCATGTTTAGTTAATTTACTGGAATTCTTTGAGGATATAACGAGCATGGTGGATAGAGGTGTACCGATGGATGTGGTGTATTTAGATTTCCAAAAGGCATTCGATAAGGTGCCACACAAAAGGTTATTGCAGAAGATCAAGGTACGTGGAGTCAAAGGAAATGTATTAGCATGGATAGAGAATTGGCTGGCGAACAGAAAGCAGAGAGTCGGGATAAATGGGTCCTTTTCGGGTTGGAAATCGGTGGTTAGTGGTGTGCCACAGGGATCGGTGCTGGGACCACAACTGTTTACAATATACATAGATGACCTGGAAGAGGGGACAGAGTGTAGTGTAACAAAATTTGCAGATGACACAAAGATTAGTGGGAAAGTGGGATGTATAGAGGACACAGAGAGGCTGCAAAGAGATTTAGATAGGTTAAGCAAATGGGCTAAGGTTTGGCAGATGGAATACAAAGTCGGAAAGTGTGAGGTCATCCACCTTGGGGAAAAAAAACAGTAAAAAGGAATATTATTTGAATGGGGAGAAATTACAACATGCTGAGGTGCAGAGGGACCTGGGGGTCCTTGTGCATGAAACTCTTTTTGGAGTTCACCTGCAAAACATAAAACATTAAACGGTGCCACCCGACCTGGGTGACACTCCAGACATTTACAAGGCCCTTTTTTTCCCCCCCCCTTTTTTTTTTGTGTTTTCTTTTTTTTTTTTTGGGCACTAAAATCACAATTTTCCCCAGTGCCCCCTATAAAAGGGAAGGGGGACACTAAAAGCACCGGCAATTAAGACAAATTAAACTTAAAAAACGTAAAATCAAATTAAAATTTGGTTGCCGGGCGTGATGATGCACTCCAGTCCCTCCGGTGCCCACCTCTCGCGGAAGGCCGCGAGCGTACCGGTGGACACCGCGTGCTCCATCTCCAAGGACACCCTGGACCGGATGTAAGAGCGGAAGAGAGGCAGGCAGTCAGGTTGAACGACCCCCTCGACCGCCCGCTGCCTGGACCGGCTGATGGCACCCGTGGCCGTGCCCAGGAGCAGTCCTACGAGGAGGCCTTCGGACCTACCCGCTCCCCTCCGCACAGGGTGCCCAAAGATCAGAAGTGTGGGACTGAAGTGCAGCCAGAATTTCAGGAGCAGCCCCTTCAAATAATGGAACAGGGGCTGCAACCTTGTGCACTCAATAAAAACATGGAACACGGACTCCTCCAGACCGCAGAAATTGCAGGCGGCCTGGGAGTCCGTGAACCGGCTTAAAAATTTATTGCACGGCACTGCTCCGTGCACCACCCTCCAGGCCAAGTCCCCGATGAATAGTGGGAGGACCCCTGCGTAGAGTGCCCTCCATCGGGGACCCCCGCCTCCTCCGGACGGCAAGATGGTACGCCATGGCGTGTCCGGACGGCCGGCGAGGATGGCAAAGTTGAGGGTGTGCAGGAGCAGCCCGTACAGGAAACCCCTCCGCGCGGAACTGAAAGGCACGGAGGGGATTTCCCCGAGGCGGCTCAAGTTGTGAGGCGCCGGCCCCCGAGGGAGGTTCCGGGGTTTGGCGCCGATGAGGAATTCCGTCCGGACGGGGGTCAGTTCGGACGGGATCTCCCCACGTGCTTGAGCCTCCTCGATGCACCTAACGGAGTCAGGGCCCAGAGCTGTTTTTAGCGACTCGATGGCATCGGCCGCGTGGCGGACGTTGGCAGAATTTAGGCGCCGCGCCAGCGTGTCTGGCGCCATCCAGCCCGCTCCTCCACCATCGAGCAGGTCCCTGACCCTGGTCACCTCACCAGCCACAGCCCTCTCTTCCGACCACCACATAAAACCTCGGCCGTGGAGGTACGGATTCCCGAGCAGCGGTTCCTGCAGGACGGCCGCCACTCCAGCCGGCGGAGAGCTGCGCTTGGTGGAGACTTTGTTCCAGACCCTGATGAGTTCCCTGTAAAAGACAGGCAGCTCCCGGAGGGCGGTCCTGGCACCCCCCAAGTTCACAAACAGGAGCTGCGTGTCATAATTGAGGTCGAGCTGCTGGCGGAAGAAATACCTCGCCAGAGCGCACCACCTAGGAGGGGGCTCGACGTAAAGGTATCTCTGCAGGGTCTGAAGACGGAAAGTCGCGAGCTGGGCGCTGACGCACACCAACGACTGACCGCCCTCCTCAAGCGGGAGACTCAAGACCGCGGCAGAGACCCAGTGCTTCCTGTTGTTCCAGAAGAAGTCCACCAGCTTCTTCTGTATCTTGGCGACAAACGCAGGGGGAGGGGTCAAAGTGACCAGCCGGTACCACAGCATTGCGGCCACCAGCTGGTTTATGACTAGCGCTCGACCCCTGTAGGACAGCACTCGGAGCAGTCCTGTCCAGCGCCCTAGGCGAGCGGCGACCTTGGCCTCCAGCTCCTGCCAGTTCGCCGGCCAGGCTCCCTCGTCGGGGCTAAGGTAGACTCCCAGATAGAGGAGATGGGTCGTGCTCCAGGCAAAAGGCCTGAGCTCCTCCGGCAGGGAGTCCACCCGCCACTGACCCACCAGGAGTCCGGAACATTTCTCCCAGTTGATCCTGGCGGAGGACGCGGCCGAGTAAATCTCCTGGCACTCACGCATCCTCCGCAGGTCAGCGGGATCCTCTACCGCGAGGAGCACGTCATCGGCGTAAGCCGAGAGGACGACCTCCACGCCCGGCCCTTGCAGAGCCAGTCCCGTCAACCTCGTCCGCAAGAGGCGCAGGAAAGGCTCCACGCAAACGGCGTATAACTGGCCGGACATGGGGCATCCCTGGCGCACCCCTCTCCTAAAGCGAAGGGGCGCCGTCAAGGACCCGTTAACCTTAATCAGACACTCCGCGGCGGCGTACAAAAGTCGGATCCGGGCGACGAAATGCGTCCCGAACCCGAAAGCGCGCAGAGTTCCGAGCAGATAGTCATGATCCACCCTGTCGAACGCCTTCTCTTGGTCGAGGGATAGGAAGGCGACCGACAGACCAGCCTCCTGGGAACAATGGATGAGGTCCCGGACCAGATGTCCTTGTGCATGAATCCCAAAAAGTTAGTTTGCAGGTGCAGCAGGTAATCAGAAAGGCGAATGGAATGTTGGCCTTCATTGCGAGAGAGATGGAGTACAAAAGCAGGGAGGTCCTGCTGCAACTGTATAGGGTATTGGTAAGGCCGCACCTGGAGTACTGCGTGCAGTTTTGGTCACCTAACTTAAGGAAGGATATACTGGCTTTAGAGGGGGTACAGAGACGATTCACTTGGCTGATTCCAGAGATGAGGGGGTTACCTTATGATGATAGATTGAGTAGACTGGGTCGTTATTCGTTGGAGTTCAGAAGGATGAGGGTGATCTTATAGAAACATTTAAAATAATGAAAGGGATAGACAAGATAGAGGCGGAGAGGTTGTTTCCACTGGTCGGGGAGACTAGAACTAGGGGGCACAGCCTCAAAATATGGGGGTGCCAATTTAAAACCGAGTTGAAAAGGAATTTCTTCTCCCAGAGGGTTGGGAATCTGTGGAATTCTCTGCCCAAGGAAGCAGTTGAGGCCAGCTCATTGAATGTATTCAAGTCACAGATAGATAGATTTTTAACCAATAAAGGAATTAAGGGTTACGGGGAGCGGGCGGGTAAGTGGAGCTGAGTCCACGGCCAGATCAGCCATGATCTTATTGAATGGCGGAGCAGGCTCGAGGGGCTAGATGTTCCTAATTCTTATGTTCTTATGTACCCTTGCCTAACAAAATCTATCAATCTCAGTTTTGAAATTTTCAATTGACCCAGCCTCAACAGCTTTTTGTAAGATGTGAGTTCCAGATTCCCACTACCCTTTGTGTGAAGATATGCTTCCTGACATCACTCTTGAACTGCCTAGCACTAATTTTAAGATTACGCCCCCTTGGTCTGGACTCCCCCACGAGAGGAAATCTTTTCTCTCCTCCACAGTTCCTAGTTTCTCACTATTTATAAAATACTCCTGTCACCAAGGTGGATGACCTCACACTTCCCCACATTGAACTCCATCTGCCATGGTTTTTCTCACTTACTTAATCTATCAATGTCTATTTGTAAATTTCTGCTCCTATTTGCACTATTTACTGTGTCACCTAACTTGGTGTCATCAGCAAACTTGGATATACAGCTCTCTATTCCTTCATCCAAGTCATTTATAAATATAGTGAAAAGCTGAGGCCCCAGTACAGAGCCTTGGGGGACCTCACTAATCACATCTTGCCAATTGAAGTACATACCCATTATCTCTACTCTCTGTCTCCAATTCCTGACCCATGTCAATAGATTGCCTCCAATTCCATGCGCTTTTATTTTTGCTAACAGTCTCGTGCATGGAATCTTATCGAATGCCTTCTGGAAGTCCATATAAATAACATCCATAGGGCTAGAATTTCCAAACAATCTGCCAGCGCCCGATTACCACCCAAAATACCACTAAGATTCCAAAATTTATCGTCAGCAAAAAATTCCCGCAGAAATGAAAAAAATGGGCATTACATCCCGATTCTCGGCAAAAAAGTAGAATCTTGGGTCAATTGGGTGTTTCTTAAAGAAAATGGGTGGTAATTAATAAATGTACTAAAAATTTACACCGAGGCTGCAGGTTGGGCCTAGGAGGAGAAAAACACAAAAAGTATTATTTCTAAAAACATGAAATAAAAAATCAGGACCCTTTTCACTTAAATCACTACAAGAGAATTTAAAAATAATTAGTAAAAAAACAATTACTTACCTTTTTCTTGCAGAGCTACTTACCTACTGCCCAGCTCCGCTGATTCTCGTGGGCATTTGTTTTTTCAACTTACTTACGGGTCACCGCTGAGCCAAAAACCGTGCCATGGCGATTTATGGACGGTGCACTCCGGCGTTCCGCTCCCCAGCGGTACTTCGAAACCGCCGGCGGAACTCAGCTGGGGAATTTTTTACCGACCCGGTTCTCGCCAAAACGGCCAATGCTTCCGTGAAACCGGGCAGTGAAGCACTGGAAATTCTAGCCCAAAGACTCTCTTATATACCATGTTAATTACCTCCTCAAAAAATTCAACTAGGTTCGTTAGACATGACTTACTCTTTACACATCCATGCTGACTCTCTCTGATCAGTTCATAGGGGTACATGGGGCGGTTCAGCAACATTTGGGATGAGATAAGTGTGGGGGTGGGTGATATTTTATGTGTAGAAATAGGTGATCTTGGTGAAGATTCTGATATGAGCTTTAAAGCTCAGCTCAACGTGAAACTAGAGACCAATGTTGTGCAGCTCAGATTTAGCCTGAGCGAGCAGGAGGAGAGAAGGATGGAATGAGTGCAAGGTGTGGAGTTTTTGACAGGGGCTAAACAGGATATCATTATATTACCAATGTTAATTTGGAGGAAGCACAGTGGTTGAGTATGGAGGTGCAAGGGTAGAGTTGGATGTTGTCAAATATGAAAGCTAACCCCATGATTAGAGATGATGGTGCCAAAGAGCAGAATGTACACGAGGAAAAGGAGATGAACAAGGGATGCTCCCAAGGTGATCGTGTGAGTAGGAAAATAAGGCATCGTTGGAATAATGCTGACTATGTAGAAGAAGTGGAATCATGAAGTGGAAGAGAACTGAGTGGTTGACTGTGTCGAATGCCAGGGCAAGAGTGAGGATGACAATGGGGGAATCATATACCATGGCTGTAATCACAAAGAATGCTGTTAGTGACTTTGCCCAGGGCAGTCTCAGTGCAGGGGCAAGTAACATAGCAACTGAGAGAGGGGAGCACATACTTAGTTGGCACCATTTTTAAGGACCACAGAGAGGAAAGGAGGTTGGAGATAGAACAGCAGTTGGATAGGATGGATGGTTTGAGAGTGGCTTTTGAAGAGGGCAATAGGAGCAATTTGAAAGACAGAGGGCCAAACTCCAAGGAAAGGGAACTACTGGTATCCGTGAGCATTAGGTTATAGAGATAGTCATAATGTAGCAAGGGGCTGGATTGTGAGGCAGTTGAAAGTGCAGGAGGCAGGTTTCATAGAAACATAGAAACATAGAAAATAGGTGCAGGAGTAGGCCATTCGGCCCTTCTAGCCTGCACCGCCATTCAATGAGTTCATGGCTCAACATTCAACTTCAGTACCCCATTCCTGCTTTCTCGCCATACCCCTTGATCCCCCTAGTAGTAAGGACCTCATCTAACTCCCTTTTGAATATATTTAGTGAATTGGCCTCAACAACTTTCTGTGGTAGAGAATTCCACAGGTTCATCACTCTCTGGGTGAAGAAGTTCCTCCGCATCTCGGTCCTAAATGGCTTACCCCTTATCCTTAGACTGTGACCTCTGGATGAAGGAGATGAGCTTGATGATAGTGGTGAGACACAAGCTAGAGTGATGGGTTGCAGGGGGATTCACACACAGTGTGGTAGATGTCTCAAACTAGTGTAGAAGCAAAAAAACTTCCTACCCGAACATGCACCTACCCAGCACTATTCGAGAATCTACTCCATCCAGATTTAATAGCCATGTGTTTGTTGTCTTTGACCTGTTCTCCATATACTTCTTCAGGCTTTTCCCATTGATTTCCAATGTGTATTCATAAGCAAAACCACTAACTGCATCAATGTTGATTGTTGCTTTTGTTTTAGTTGACCCGACTGCAAAGGTTTCCTTCCCAACAAGTTTGAACATCCAGTCCCTCCGTATAATTTCCTGATAATAAAATATTGTTTGTTACACATAAAAAAAGTTTCTTCCATTATTGAAGATTTTCAAATGTTACATCAAAACTAAGTTACAATAAATAAAACACATTGTATGCAAAAACAATGACTATTGGGAGCATGTTACAAATCTTAAGGGGCCATAAGACATAAAAAATCCAAATCAAACAGCAGAGGCCAGATATTAGAGTCTATTAAACAATCATAAAGAAACAAGAAAAAACAAACTTGGATCGATATAGTGCCTTATCAAATCCTCAGAACCTTGTAGTTTGCTTTACAAATAATGGCTAACTTTTGAGGTGCAGTCACAGTTATGCAGGGATACATAGCAGCCAATGTACATACATTGATTTCTCACAAAGAACAAACAAATAACTCATCAGATAATCTGTTTCTGGTGGTGTTGGTTGAGAGAAGAATGCTGGCCAAGACACTTGAACTCCCTACTCTTTGAATCGTGGCATGGAATCTTTGAAGTCTATCTTAAAGATGGTATGTCAGGCAGTGCAATGTTTCTTTAATAATATACTGGATGTCAAGCTACATTTTGTAGCTTAAATCCATCGTGAAACTTGAGCTTGCCATCTTATAACTCAAGAGGCGAGAGTGCTTCCAACTGAGCCAAGCTGATGCACCAATAAAACCATGCTGGCATGTAAATCCGAAAACTCCTGCAATGGTGTACCTGACAAGTTATGCCAAAATGTATCCGTTTTTATGCCCAATTTGCAAATGGCTATTTAAGCTGAAATTCCATACGGAGTTCAATTGATTATGTTGGAATAGTTTTCAAAATCAGCAGAAAAACCACCATGATTTCAGCGTAACCAACAAGATCCTCAGATAACCTTTGTGTGTGCAACCTAGATAAAAGCACCATTCTTCAGATTGAGGCTTGGGAGTTGTAGTCCCAGAGTGTTTCCAGTGTCTCAACAGCATTTCCCTTTGCACATGGAGAAATGAGCACTGAGGAGCCCAAATTTGGCAGGAAGAATGCCTGCGGCTTTCCATAGGGTGACCAACCTGGGCACTTGAAAGCCTAATGGTTCTTTCTTTTCCTTTGATGGACAAACAGGTATACAATTTGCCGAATCTTCACCCCCACATGGAGAAGGCAGAGCAGCTACTCTGCCAGGCCATAGCCGCATGGCTATGGCCTGGCAGAGGCCAAGGGTGTTGTGTATTGCTCTGGTACATTAAATGTATGATATAAGTACAATGGTGCACCACAGAGGGCGCTGTGGTGGGAGACCTGAAAGTACCTGCACGAGGCATAATAAAAGGCTGCCCACCCCACCTGGAGGCCACTCTGGAGCTGTTCAATAAAGGACTAAGGTCACAGCAGTTAGATCAACGCCAGACCGTGTGGAGTCAGTGATTTGTGTGCTACATACACCACATTGGCAACGAGGAAGTGGACGAACTCCACGCAACCATGGCTACTCTGGGCTCGCTAAAGGATTTTACCATGGGCAATGATTGGGAGGCCTTTATGGAAAGGCTCGAGTACTACTTCACAGCAAACGACCTGACGGGGAGCACGGACGCAATGAAAGATAAGCGCATGGCAATATTGCTTTCCAGTTGTGGCGATGTGGTTTACTGTCTCGTCAGGGATTTGCTGGCACTCGCGAGCGCCAGGGACAAGTCATATGAGGAGCTGGTCGCACTCATTCGTGATCAGTTGAAAGCAAGGAGAGCATCCTCACGGCCAGATACAAATTTTACCATCACTGCAGACCCGAGGGCCAGGATGTCACCAAATATGCTGCGGACCTCAGGAGACTTGTGGCGCCGTGTGATTTTGGCGCACACCTTGACGAGGCGTTGCGGGACGTTTTCGTCATGGGGATTGGCCATGAGGGCCTCCTTCACAAACTGCTAGCCACGGAACCCAGTCACCCTGACAAAGGCTATCACCATCAGCCGGGCATATATTACCTCGACTTGCAGCACCAAGCAAATGATCCACACAGTCTCGAACCCGGCAGGATAGCACCCACCATGGACAGAACTGCAGAACGTGGCCCTGCCCAGGGCAGAGAGCATGGATCTCAGGGTCCTAGAACTCAGAGTCCGCTGAGGGGGGCCAATCAAGCAGCACCATGCTGGCGCTGCGGAGGAAGCCATGGGGCTCACCAGTGCAGGTTTGCGGAGTATACGTGCAATACCTGCCACCTGAAAGGCCACCTTCAGCCTATGTGTAAAAGAAATCGGACTCACCATGTGGCTGAGGAGATGGGGGATGATCCACTGTTCAGCAAGGAGCAGGCAGAAGAAGATGAGGTGTTGGGACTGTATACGTGCACCGACGATTTGCCCCCAGTGATAATGGAAGTAAAAACTGACGGAGTCCCAGTGAGTATGGCAGTGGATACGGGATCGGGTCCGTCGTATTTGAGTCAGAGAACTTTTGAGAAACTGTGGGACAACCTGGCTGCATTACCCAAGCTGGTACCTACACCAAGGAACTGATACCTGTTCTTGGCAGAGCGGATGTGCAGGTATCTCACGGGGGCGAGAAGCACGGTTTACCCTTATGGGTCATTGCAGGCGATGGGCCAATGCGCCTCAGCAGAAGATGGATGGGAAAGTTCCGTAGGAGCTGGGAAGACTTCACTCCTCCACAGACTGCTCCTCCCCGGGTTCCCAAAGAGCAGCGCCAACCGAGCTGGAGCTGCAGCCTAAATCCACACACAGGCGACAGCAGCCCAGAGCTCCTGACCCCAAGCAATCCTGCAGCCTCAGCCTCCACAGACGAACAGACCCTGGAAGAACAGGTTTGCAGGTCAGCCTCCACAGATGAGCAGACCCTGGAAGAACAAAGTTGCAGGTGCGGGCCTATTGCTGGGGTGCAGGCCGGTGGGGCGCTGCGGGAGGCCCATCGGTGGCCGGCGGATTCGGGGGGCCCATGCAGTGGAACAGTCGGGCAGTGGCAGCGGCTGCAATGGTGGTGGCCACGGCAGCCGCAGGAGGCGGCCACGGGGGCAGCAGGAGGGGCAACAATTGGGGAGATCAACAGCTGGAGTTTGCACTGGGCAAGTGTGGAGACAACGGTGGGAGCGGAGGCTGCGGCGGACGTGACTCGGGGGAACGCGAACCAGAGCGGCGGATGCGGCAGCAGGCATGGAGCGACTCACAGGGACTGTGACTGATCGAGACCAGACCGACTTCTGCAAGATGGGCTGTTTTTTTCTCTCTTTTTTCCCTTCCCTGTTTCCTTGTCCCCTCTTCTTTCTTCGCCAGCGAGCTCAAGATGGCAGTGAGCCTCGTGGCAACGAAGCCCTGCAGACATAGGTCAGCAGAACACCTAAGATGGCGGTGCCGCATGGGAAGCCACAAGATGTTGTCTTAAAAGGGAAATGCTCCCGAGAGTCTTAAAAGGGCCTTACGCCATTGGCGGTCCCCAAGTAAAGACTTTTGTAAGGCAAGAGAGAGTTTAAATGTGCTATGTGAATGTAGGGATGGATTTATGATAAGAATTAATATTTTAATGTTGGATGGTTACCGTGTTTAAAATAATGGATATGAAATGCGAATTACGATAAGAGTTAATATTTCAATGCTGAATGGTTACTGTGTTTAAAATAATGGATATGAATTACGAAATATGATAAGGGTTAATATTTCAATGCTGAATGGTCACTGTGCTTGAAATCATGGACATGAATCACGGGAAGAGTTGATACCACGAGGTTCAAGAAAAAGGGACATGGATCCATGACTAACATTACCAATGGGCTAATGCGATGTTCGATTCAGGGGATTCAAGCAACGGCTTTTTGAACTGGGGGGGGAGTGAGATGTTGTGTATTGCTCTGGTACATTAAATGTATGATATAAGTACAATGGTGTACCACGAGGCAGTATAAAAGGCTGCCCACCACACCTGGAGGCCACTCTGGAGCTGTTCAATAAAGGACTACGGTCACAGCAGTTAGATCAACACCAGACCGTGTGGAGTCAATGATTTGTGTGCTACACACACCACAAAGGGGGTAGGTAGCCTCAGTCTGCAGCGAAAGGAGTACCTGAAGGCACTGGGATGCATTAAAGAGAGTACTAATGTGCTTCTGAGTGTTCAAAATAGAAAAGTGTTCTTTTGTCTAGCACTGATAACCCTTATTTGGAGAAGAAAGGAAAACAAATTAATGCAAATTAAGATATTATTTAGGGAACTCAAGTCTAGGAATAGTGTAAGTGGGAAACAATGCTGCTGAAATTGACCCATGTAGTTTCAGAAAGTGGGAATAGGAAATAATTGACAAATGCCAATTCTGGTGCGAAGAAATTAGCCACTGCCTTAATTTCTGAAGCAGCATAATTTAGCGCTAGGACAGATGTTGAGATTTCAAATATGAGAATTTGTACTGATTACTCCCCGATTTTACACGAACAAGACAGACTTATTAAAATCTTGAGAGTTTATTTTAAAAAGCACTTTAAAAAAAAATCTGCTGCAACCTCCCTTTCTGCTAGATTGCTCCAGAACACCAATAATGGGGACATCCATGTGTTCTGGAGTAGCTCCCTAGGACCTTAACTTTGGACTGCCTTGGAACCAATCTGAAGTTACGGCACTCAAATAAATCACCATCAGCTGGGTATTCTGTATTTATTTTTAGTGCAGGTCGAGTGTCCGAAATCCGGAGTTCCGAAATTCGATGGTCCGGAATCCGGACACTGGGCCGATCTGTGGCGAAGTCATCTGGAAACTGGTAAATGTTCTGAAATCCAGACTCTCTCGCCCCAGCGGCCCGACCTTGCCCTCGGCAACCCAACCACCCCCCCACCTTACCTTAGTGGCCCGACCTTGCCCCGGTGGCCCGACCTCGTCCCGACGGCCCGACTTCGACCCGGTTCTCGGCGGCCCGACCTCTCTACCTTACCTCTGCCACCCGGCCTCGTCTCGGTCCTCGGTAGCCCGACCTCGCCCGGTCTGACTTCGCCCCCCTCACCTCGGCAGCCTGATCTTGCCCCGGCCGTTGGCGGCCCGACCTCACTCCGGGCTTCGGCGGCCCGACTTCGCCTCCCCCACTTAACTCGGCGGCCCTACCTCGCCGTGGCCCTCGGCGGCCTGACTTTGCCTATCCACCTTACCTCGGCCGCCCGACCTCGCCCCGGTCCTCGGCAACCTGACCTCCCCCCACTTACCTCGGCCGCTCGATCTCGCCTCCGGCCCTCAGCAACCCGACCTCATCCTGGCCCAATCTCGCCACCGGCGGCCCAACCTCACCCCGGCCCTCGGCGGCTTGACCTCGCCCCAACCCTCGGCGGCCCGACCTTGCCCCCTTACCTCGGCAGTCTGATCTTGCCATGGTCCTCGGCGGCCCAACCTCGCCCCGTTACCTCAGTAGCCCAACCTCGCCCTGGCCCGACCTTGCCCCTTACCTCGGCAGCCGAACCTCGCCCCGGCCCTCGGCGGCCCGGCTTCACTTCCCCACCTTACCTCGGTGGCCCGACCTCACCCCAGACCTCGGCGCCCTATCCTCACCCCGGCCCGACCTTGCCCAGCCCTCGGCGGCCCGACTTTGCCTGCACCCCCTTACCAGGCGACCGACCTCGCCCTGGCTCTCAGCAGCCCGACCTTGTCTTCCCCATCCCCCATACCTCGGCTGCCCGACCCCCCTCTCACCCCCGACCCCACCTATCCCGGAGGCCTAACCTCACCCCGGCCCTCGGCAACCCGACCTCCCCATTACCTCGGCTGTCCGTACTCGCCCTGGCGGCCTGACCTTGCCCCGGCCCTCGGCAACCTGACCCCCCCCTCTTACCTCGGCCGCCTGACCTTGCCCCGGCCCTCGGCAACCCGACCCTCCCCCCACTTACCTCGGCCGCTCGATCTCGCATCCGGCCCTCAGCAACCCGACCTCATCCTGGCCCAATCTCGCCTCCGGCGGCCCAACCTCACCCCGGCCCTCGGCGGCTTGACCTCGCCCCAGCCCTCGGCGGCCCGACCTTGCCCCCTTACCTTGGCAGTCTGATCTTGCCACGGTCCTCGGCGGCCCAACCTCGCCCCCTTACCTCGGCGGCCCAACCTCGCCCCCTTACCTCAGTGGCCCAACCTCGCCCTGGCCCGACCTTGCCCCTTACCTCGGCAGCCGGCCCTCGGCGGCCCGCCTTCAGTTCCCCCGCTTACCTCGGTGGCCCGACCTCACCACAGTCCACGGCGCCCTATCCTCACCCCGGCCTGACCTTGCCCCAGCCCTCGGCGGCCCAACTTTGCCTGCCCCCCCTTACCTCGGCGACCGACCTCGCCCTGGCTCTCGGCAGCCCGACCTTGTCTTCCCCACCCCCCATATCTCGGCTGCCCGACCCCCCTCTCACCCCCGACCCCACCTATCCCGGAGGCCTAACCTCACCCCGGCCCTCGGCAACCCGACCTCCCCGTTACCTCGGCTGTCCGACCTCGCCCTGGCGGCCTGACCTTGCCCCGGCCCTCGGCAACCTGACCCCCCCCCCCCTCCTTATCTCGGCTGCCCGACCTCGCCCCGGTCCTTGGCGGTCCAACCTCACCCGGCCCGACTTCGCCCCCTTACCTCGGCAGCCTGATCGCGCCCCGGCCATTGGCGGCCCAACCTCACCCGGCCCGACTTTGTCCCCTTACCTCGGCAGCCTGATCTCGCCCCGGCCATTGGCGGCCCGACCTCACCCCGGGCTTCGGCGGCCCGACTTCGTCTCCCCCCACTTACCTCGGCGGCCCTTCTTTGCCTACTCACCTTACCTCGGCCGCCCGACCTCGCCCCGGTCCTCGGCAACCCGACCTCCCCGCCTTACCTCGGCCGCTCGATCTTGCCCCGGCCCAACTTCACCCTGGTCCTCGGCAACCCGACCTCCCCACCTTACCTCGGCCGCTTGATCTCGCCCCGGTCCTCGGCGGCCCGACCTCATCCTGGCCCGACCTCGCCCCCAGCTCTCGGCGGACCGACCTCGTCCCAGCCCGCGGCAGACCGACCTCGCTCCCTTACCTCGGCAGCCGGACCTCGCCCCGGCCCTCGGCGGACCAACCCCACCCCTGCCCTCGGCAGCCCGAGTTCGCCTCCTTCCCCTCACCTCGGCGAGTGACCTCGTCCCGGCTCTCGGTAGCCCAACCTCACCTCAGTCCTCGGCGGCCCGACCTTTCCCCGGCGGCCCGACCTCACCCTGGCTCCCGGCAGCCCGACCTAGTCTTCCCTACCCCCCATACCTCGGCTGCCTGACCCCCTCTTCCCCCCCGACCCCACCTACCTCGGCCCAAGCAAAGACGTTCTGAAATCCGGAAATACCCGGAATCAAGAACAGCCTTGGCCCTGAGGTTTCCGGACATCACATCTGTGTAAGCATAATCTGATAATCTATACATTTATATGTATGTATAAATAATATTTTACGCTGCTAGGTATGGTTCCCTGAGCACTAGCAGTTCCTTGATACTTCGCCCAAGTGGCCAATCTTCTTGTGCGAACTCAGTAATGGCAGGCTACTGGACAGTGGGAAACAGTGGATCTTACATCCACACACATGTGCTTTCCAACATGAGTTATTGAATAGTTAGTAGGAACAGAAATTTTGCATAATTTTCGCTCTCCCTAACCGGCATCAAGGTCAATTGCAGCATCCCAATTGACTTCCCAATTAAGGTTCCATCCTAAAACCTTCTGGTTTGTATGGATAAGCATTACACAATGAAGTGCACTTTTTTCACAAAGCCATCAGGGGAGTGGGTATACACAAAACTAGCATGGCAAATTTAATGTCATCATTGAGACAATATTAAAACAAACTTTGAATAACTTACCTTTCCATCAACATACACCACTCGCTTTCCTGAGGTGGTGCCATGCTCAAATTCTATTTTGTGAACACCATCACTTAGAGCTACTTCCCACACTGCCACTAGATCAGCCATTTTCTCAAAGTGGCCTAAACAAAAATATAAAAATATCATTTTTTTAAAAATATACAAGAGGCATGAACCAACACTACAAACTTTGTCATGGCATCTAGAATTCTAAATGCACAGATGTAATTAGCACAACTGAATGTTTATTCGCATTATACAATCCAGTGAATTGTTAACACATATTCAGAAGTTCAAAGGCAGGTGTTCAAAAGACAGCAATCTAGAGCACAATGGCAGCAAATGAACAGCAGCAAACATTTTAATGTAAGACGTTTAGAAATACATAGTTAAAGAGGCAAACTACAACAAGCAAGTACATAAATGACAAATTGCACATTCCAACAGGTGAGAACACAATGAGGGAGGAGCAATGCATAGCAGTTTAAAAAGGTGATTCATAAATGGAGATAGGGAAAAATCCTTGCGAAGATAATGAAATGTTTCTGTACACAGTAAATACAAGACAGACATACAAAAAAAGATGGAAACATATTTTTATAGCAAAAAACTCTTAGAAATTGACAATATTCCACCATTTAATACTGTTCTCCATTATTTAGGAAAGTATTAATCACCCCTATAAACTATAAATGTTTGCATTAAAATGATGTAAGTTTAATAACCAAGATAACAGAATTTCTTAACAGACATCTATAATATGTTTGGTATGCTGTCTTTGTAGTTTGAACACTATTACTGCACATCAATGTTCAAACCATTTCATGAAATCCTGCTCTGTCAGGATTTCTCTTGACAGATCCTCTGTATCCCCAGGAGAAGGACATCCGTGCGGGCGAGATTGGGCTATTTGCCCATCTCTTGCCCAGCGAATGTCCTTCAAACTCTTACGTCTGGTAAAAGCAGCGTAAGAGGTTTAAAACATATAAAAATAAAATTTAAAAACACATTTTTATGTTAAAAACCCTGTCCACTAAGTTAAGTTTATTTTAAACCCTATTAATACACTTTAAAAAAATCCAAAACATATATTTTTTCCTAAAACATTTAATTAACTTTAATTTCAGTTAATGTTAAATATGTGAAGTTTGTACTTTATTTTTTATGTTGTGTTTGGGTGTTTTAGGGGGTTACTTTCATTGATAGTAATAGGAACTTGGAGATACGGAGTTCCCATTATTATCAATGAAAATGCTGTACTGTGATTGGTTGTCCAGTCCCACATGACTTCAGCTTCTGCATCCGTACTTCCAAGACCAGAATCCAAAGCACCTCCGGGACCACTAGGTACTTTCGTAGAGGTACTTTCCCAGGAGATCACATGGTTTGGGATGGGGTGGAGTGTATATGTTGTGATACACAAGGTATCGCAATTGTGTGGGACAGGCTCGATAGACCAGATGGTCTTTACCTGTCCGTCATTGTTCGTCTGTTCGTAATTCTAGCTTTAAATCATTTCTTTCTCTCTCACTGCTAGCATTCACATAAGGTTACAGCATGAGAATTTACTCCTAAGATGAGAACTTATGGAGGGAAAGGACCATTGGGAGGAACTCAATGGATGAGAACTTCAAGCAATTCTGTCAGATTGGGTCTGGGTGACCTTTAAGAAAAGAACAGGCAGGCATCCAGCAAAAATTTAGAAGACTTGCTGATTCTTATAAATGTTGTTACTATTTAGTTGGCTAGCATTTAAAGAATTAATACATAATTTACAACAAACATACATTCCTTTAAGGCACAAAATCCCCACAGGAAACGTGGTCCAACTGTGGCTAACAAGAGAAGTTAAAGACAGTATTAGGTCAAAGGAAGAGGCTTATAATGTGCCAAAAAGAGCAGTAGGCCTGAGGATGGGGAAGATTTTAGAATTTAGCCAAGGAGGACAATGAAATTGATAAAGAAAGGGAAAAAAGATTGAGAGTAAATTGGAAGTGACATAAAAACATACTGTAAAAGCTTCTATAGGTATGTAAAAAGGAAAAGATTAACAAAAATAAATATGGGTCCCTTACAGGCTGAGACAGAAGAAATTATAGTGGGGAATAAGGGAATGACAGAGAAATTAAACAAATACTTTGTGTCTGTCTTCACGGAAGAAGACTCAAAAATGTCCCGGAAATAGTGGAGAACCAAGAGTCTAGAGAATGAGGAACCGAAAGAAATTAATTTTAGTAAAAAAAATAGCACTGGAAAAATTAATTAGACTGAAAGCTGATAACTCCCCTGGATCTGATGGCCTACATCCGAAGGTTTTGAAAGAGGTGGTTATAGAGATAGTGGATGCATTGGTTGTCATCTTCCAAAATTCCATAGATTCTGGAACAGTCCCATGGATTGGAAGATAGCAAATGTAATCCCACAATTTAAGAAAGGACGGAGAGAGAAAACAAGAACTACAGACCAGTTAAATATTAGAGAAAATGCTAGAATCTATTATTAAGCACGTGGTAACAGAGCACTTAGAAAATAATAATAGGAGTGGACAGATTCAACACAGATTTGTGAAAGGGAAATCATGTTTGACAAATCTGTTAGAGTTTTTCGAGGTTGTAACTAACAGAATAGATGTGAGGGAACCAGTGGATGTGGTTTATTTGGAATTTCAGAAGGCATTCGATAAGGTGCCACACAAGAAGTTATTAAACAAAATTAGGGCTCATGGAATAGGGGGTAATATATTAGCATGGATTGAGGATTGGTTAATGGACAGAAAACAGAGAGTAGGAATAAACGGGTCATTTTCAGGTTGGCAGGCTGTAATGAGTGGGGTACCGCAAGAATCAGTGCTTGGACCCCAGCTATTCACAATCTATATCAATGATTTGGATGAGGGGACCAAATGTATTATATGCAAGTTTGCTGATGATACAAAGCTAGGTGGAGATGTAAGTTGTGAGGAGGATGCAAAGAGACATCAAGGGTATATAGAAAGGCTAAGTGAGTGGGCAAGAACATGGCAAATGCAATATAATGTGGAGAAATGTGAAGTTATCCACTTGGGTAGGAAAAATAGAAAAGCAGAATATTTTTTTAAATGGTGAAAGATTGGGAAATGTTGGTCTTCAGAGTGACCTGGGTGTCCTTGTACATGAATCACTGAAAGTTAACATTCAGGTACAGCAAGCAATTAAGAAAACAAATGGTATGTTGGCCTTTATTACAAGAGGATTAGTGCATAAGAGTAAAGACGACTTATTGCAATTATATAGGGCCCTGGTGAGACCGCATCTGGAGTATTGTGTAAAGTTTTGGTCTCCTTACATAAGGAATGATATATTTGCCATAGAGGGAGTGCAACGAAGGTTCATCAGATTGATTCCTGGGATGGGGGAATTGTCCAATGAGGAGACCTTGAGTAGACTAGGCCTATATTTTCCAGAGTTCAGAAGAATGAGAGGTGGTCTCATTGAAACATACAAAATTCTTACAGGGCTTGATGGGGTAGATGCAGGGAAGATGTTTCCCCTGGCTGGGGAGTCTGTAACCAGGGGTCACGGTTTCAGAATAAGGGGTCGGCCATTTAGGACTGCGACGAGGAGGAATTTCTTCACTCGGAGGGTGGTGAATCTTTGGAATTCTCTACTCCAGAGAGCTGTAGAGGCTCAGTCTTTGAGTATATTCAAGACAGAAATCAATGGAATTTTGGCTAATAAGGGAATCAAGGGATATGGGGATAGTGCAGGAAAGTACTATTGAGGTAGAAGATCAGCCATGATCTTATTGAATGGCAGAGCAGGCTCGAGGGGCCAAATGGCCTAGTCCTGCTCCTATCTCCTATGTTCTTATGTTGTCAAGTTACCAAGTTTATGAATAATTTTGAAGTTAGTTAAAGGACCATCTAAAGGACCAATGCCATTAGATACAGCTGCTTTACTGGCTTTATAAAAGAAAGGGATCTCTTTGATCAAAAGTATAATTGAAGATACTTTTCCCTGGGGTCGAGTTCCACTTGCTCCTCTGTGTCCACCTCAATCTTGTACCAATCTCCTGGATCGAGGCCCATTGCAGGTGCATGGTGGGCTCATAATAACATAATAACATAAGAAATAGGAGCAGGAGTAGGCCATTTGGCCCCTCGAGCCTGCTCCACCATTCAATAAGATCATGACTGATCTGATCTTGTCCTCAACCCCACTTTTCTGCTCGCTCCCCATAACCCTTAACTCCCCTATCGTTCAAAAATCTGTCTATTTCCACCTCAAATATATTCAATGACCCAGCCTCCACAGCTCTCTGGGGTAGAAATTCCGAGGATTCATGACCCTCTGGGAGAAGAAATTCTCCTCATCTCTGTTTTAAATGGGCAACTCCTTATTCTGAAACTATGATGCCTAGTTCTAGATTCCTCCACGAGGGGAAACATTCTCTCTGCATTTACCCTGTCGAGCCCCTTCAGAATCTTATATGTTTCAATAAGATCACCTCTCATTCTTCTAAACTCCAAGGAGTATAGCCTCAACCTGCTCAACCTTTCTTCATAAGACAACTCCTTCATCTCAGGAATCAACCTAATGAACCTTCTCTGAACTGTCGCCAATGCAAGTACATCATTCCTTAAATAAGGAGACCAAAACTATATGCAGTACTCCAGGTGTGGTCTCACCAACGTCCTGTACAGTTGTAGCAGGACTTCCCTACTTTTATACGCCATCCTCCTTGCAATAAAGACAAACATTCCATTTGACTTATTAATTACTTGTTGTACCTGCATGCAAACTTATTGTGTTTCATGTACAAGGACTCCTAGATTGGTTTGTACCGCAGCATTTTGTGGTCTCTCTCCATTTAAATAATAATTTGCTTTCTTATTCTTCCTACCAAAGTGGATAACCTCACATTTTCCCACATTATACTCCATCTGTCAAATTTTTGCCCACTCACTTAGCCCATCAGTATCCTTTTGCAGATTTTTTGTATCCTCTTCACAACTTGCTTTTCCACCTATCTTGGTAGCTATCAGCAAATTTAGCTACATTACACTAGGTCTCTTCATCCAAATCATTAATTTTGATTGTAAATAGTTGAGGCCCCAGCACTGATCACTGTGGCACCCCACTAGTTACAGTTTGCCAACCTGAAAATGATCCATTTATCCCGACACTGTTTCTGTTAGTTAGCTAATCCTCTACCCATGCTGATATATTAACCCCAACCCTGTCAGCCCTTATCTTGTGCAGTAACCTTTAATGTGGCACCTTATCGAATTCCTTCTTGAAATCAAAATACACAACATCTACTGATTTCCCTTTATCCACCTTGCTCGATACATCCTCAAGGAACTCCAGCAAATGTGTCAAACATGATTTTCCTTCCATAACACCACGCTGACTCTGCTTGACTGTCTTATGATTTTCTAAATGTCCTGCTACCACTTCCTTAATAATGGACTCCAGCATTTTCCCAATGACAGATGTGAGGCTAACTGGTCTATAGTTGCCTGCTTTCTGTCTCCCTCCTTTCTTAAATAGGGATGTTACATTTACGATTTTCCAATCTGCTGGGATCTCTTCAAAATCCAGGAAATTTTGGTAGATTACAACAAATGCATCCACTATCTCTGCAGCCACTTCTTTTAAGACCCTAGGATGTAGGTCATCAGGTCGAGGGGACTTGTCCACCTTTAGTCCCATTAGTTTGCCTAGTACTTTTTCTCTAGTGATAGTGATTGTTTTAAGTGCCCTCCTTCCTGTAGCCCTTTGACTATCCATTATTGGGATGCTTTTAGTGTCTTCTACCGTGAAGACCGATACAAAACATTTGTTCAAAGTCTTTGCCATTTCCGTGTTTCCCATTATTAATTCCCCAGTCTCATCCTCGAAGCGACCAACATTTACTTTAGCTACTCTCTTCCTTTTTATATACCCGTAGAAGCTCTTACTGTCTGCTTTTATATTTCTTGCCAGTTTACTCTCATAATCTATTTTCTCTGTTTCTAAAAATTTCACAATCCTCTGACCTACCACTAATCTTTGCAACATTGTATGCCTTTGTTTTCAATTTGATACCATCCTTAATTTCCTTAGTTAGCCATGGATGGTTCATCCTTCTCTTAAGAGTCTTTCTTTCTCACTGCAATATATCTTTGCTGAGAGTTATGAAATAGCTCCTTAAATGTCTGCCACTGCTTATCTATCGTCTTACTTGAAGTTGCTGGAGAAATACCCCAACATCTCACCAACATCCTTTACAGTTGTAGCAGGACTTCCCTACTTTTATACGCCATCCTCTTTGCAATAAAGACAAACATTCCATTTGACTTATTAATTACTTGTTGTACCTGCATGCAAACTTATTGTGTTTCATGTACAAGGACTCCTAGATTGGTCTGTCGATCTCTCCGCAAGATCCTGCAAATCCACTGGGAGGACAGACGCACTAATGTTAGCGTCCTCGACCAGGCCAACATCCCCAGCATTGAAGCACTGACCACACTTGATCAGCTTCGCTGGGCAGACCATATTGTCCACATGCCAGACACGAGACTCCCAAAGCAAACGCTTCACTTGGAACTCCTTCACGGCAAATGAGCCAAAGGTGGGCAGACGAACCAGTACAAGGACACCCTCAAAGCCTCCCTGATAAAGTGCAACATCCCCACTGACACCTGGGAGTCCCTGGCCAAAGACCACCCTATGGGAAGGAAGTGCATCTGGGAGGGCGCCAAGCACCTCGAGTTTCATCGCTGAGAACATGCAGAAACCAAGCGCAGGCAGCGGAAAGAGCATACAGCAAACCAGTCCCACCCACTCCTTTCTCTCAATGACTATCTGCCCCACCTGTGACAGGGACTGTGGTTCTCATACTGGACTGTTCAGCCACTTAAGGACACATTTTTAGAGTGTAAGCAAGTCTTACTTGATTCTGAGGGACTACCTATGATGATGATCGTCTCACCCTTTAATCTAGTTTCCCAGTCCACTTTAGCCAAATCTTTCTTCATACCTTTGTAATTGCCTTAATTTAAGTTCAGGACACTAGTTTGAGATCCAAGTTTCTCACCCTCAAACAGAATTTGAAATTCTAACGTGCTATGATCACTCTTCCCTCGAGGATTCTTTACCATGAGATCTTGAATTAATCCTATCTCATTACACATTACCAGATCTAAAATAGCCTGCTCCCTGGTTGGTACCACAACAATATGTTCTAAGAAATATCCTGAGTACACTCTGTGAACTCGTCCTCAAGGAGACCTTTTCCAGTTTAATTTGTTCAATCTATGTGAAGATTAAAATCGACCATGATTATTGCAGTACCTTTCTTACAAGCCTCCATTATTTCTTGATTTATACTCTGTCCTGCACTGCAGCTATCAGAAACATAGAAAATAGGTGCAGGAGTAGGCCATTCAGCCCTTCGAGTCTGCACCACCATTCCATATGATCATGGCTGATCATGCAACTTCAGTACCCCATTCCTGCTTTCTCTCCATACCACTTGATCCCTTTAGCCATAAGGGCCACATCGAACTCCCTTTTGAATAAATCTAATGAACTGGCTTCAACAACCTTCTGTGGTAGAGAATTCCACAGGTTCACAATTCTCTGAGTGAAGAAGTTTCTCCTCATCTCAGTCCTAAATGGCTTACCCCTTATCCTCAGACTGTGACCCCTGGTTCTGGACTTCCCCAACATTGGGACATTCTTCCTGCATCTAATCTGTCCAGTCCCGTCAGAATTGTATATGTTTCTATGAGATCCCCTCTCATTCTTCTAAATTCCAGTGAATATAAGCCTAGTCGATCCAGTGTTTCTTCATATGTCAGTCCTGCCATCGCGGGAATCAGTCTGGTGAACCTTCGCTGCCCTCCCTCAATAGTAAGAATGTCCTTCCTCAGATTCGGAGACCAAAACTGAACACAATATTCAAGGTGTGGCCTCACCAAGGCCCTGTACAATTGCAGTAAGACCTCCCTGCTCCTATACTCAAATCCTCTCACTATGAAGGCCAACATGCCATTTGCCTTCTTCACCGCCTGCTGTACCTGCATGCCAACTTTCAATGACTGATGTACCATGACACCCAGGTCTCGTTGCACCTCCCCTTTTCCTAATCTGTAACCATTCAGATAATATTCTGCCTTCCTGTTTTTGCCACCAAAGTGGATAACCTCACATTTATCTACATTATACTGCATCTGCCATGCATTTGCCCACTCACCTAACCTGTCCAAGTCACCCTGCAGCCTCTTAGCATCCTCCTTACAGCTCACACTGCCACCCAGCTTAGTGTCATCTGCAAACTTGGAGATATTACACTCAATTCCTTCGTCTAAATCATTAATGTATATTGTAAAGAGCTGGGGTCCCCAGCACTGAGCCCTGTGGCACTCCACTAGTCACTGCCTGCCATTCTGAAAAGGACCATTTTATTTCTACTCTTTGCTTCCTGTCTGCCAACCAGTTCTCTATCACACTCTGGTTATCATTACTTCTATCGCTACCCTGCACTATTGCCTTCTCCTTTCTCTTTGACTCAAATGGACCATCAAGTGGAACTCCCTCCACCCCTGTGCAAACAAGGAAACTCCGGGAGAGAAATGTGTCACAGACCTGGGCCCCGCATGCTTCTGCCATTTTGCTGCAGCAAGGAGAAAGAATGGCCAAGGTAGTCCCAGCAGGGTTGGTGGGAGGGAAATCCCAGTTGGGGTGGTTGGGAGTGAGGCAGCTGTCAGCTTCATCGCCCGAATTTTCCAGCATTCTGTGCCTGAGCCTGCTCGATTTCAGATGGGATCGCAAAAGAGAATTTCCCCCATTATCATGATGACGGCCACTTTTTAAATTTACATTAGAAACAATAAATACATTGTAAAAGTGCATATTGCGGCACCCTTCTGCTTGATAGAGCAACACATTTGTGTGCTTAAAATTAAGCAATAAAAGAACTGCCAAGCATAATGAGAATACCCCTGTGGAAGGGTGATTTCATAGTACAAAAATGGAATTGCCTACTCCTGCTCTGGTGACACGCGCACTACCTTTCAGGCGTCGGTGTATATACAATGACAGTGCCCAGCAAAATGTTAGTTCATGTTCTTAAAATTGTTCAATTTGTTTCCTGGTCTTCTGCTCAAGTGCACCAGCTCCACTCCTGATTGGCACTTATGAGCAATGCCACATAATATCCACTAATATATCAAAAATATTTTCGGCTAAATATTTGTTTGCTTAGCCTCACCCGTTAGCACCCGAGAGGTGTGTCCAAGTGCTGTGCTGTTATTGCCTGCCGTGAACTTCAATGGTGTTTAGCGGCGGCAGTATCATTTAGCGCTGCCCACTCTAGTGCCACCCACTTGGTGACAACATGAGTGTGCAATGCCACGATCGCGAACTTCACTCCTTTAGCCTGTCGCAGCACCTGACGCTGTCACTGACAGGGGCAGCAGGCGTTTCAAGGAAGCTCCCAGGGTGATATTATAAAGCAGGAACAGGGTGTTCAATGTAAAATATTTTAACATTGCTACAATTCTATGAGGTCTGACATACTGCTGCTGATGTTTCCAATGCTCTCTTCAACTTTCTCTCATTTTGCGGGTGGTCCAGGCATTAGGATGCTGCTTTCCTAGCGCCAGAACTTCATTATCCCTGCAGCGTTACTGCCCCGAAGCACCCTAAGAGTAGTGTGTGTCGCTTCTCTTAGCGCTCTACTCCCCTCTTGGGGCGCTAATAGTGAATATCTCGGTTGGAGGCAGTAAACATCACCCGGTGCTAAAATTAGCACCCAGGTGGTGTCACTGCCTCAAACCAGGCTATAACGAACTTTTTGCCCTTTGTGTTTTGTGGATAAAGTCCCTGACTAGATGTTGACCACTCATATTTTGCAAAATGCTTTATCACAGTCAGGTTTTCCCAGGGTCACTAACAATAGGCTAAATGGAGCGGATAAACATTGTTTCCATTATCTTGGTGGCAAAATTCCCAAATATAACAAGACCAATCATTTGGGAATAAAGGTGCTTGCAAGTGTGAGGGGAAGAAGAGAAAATGAGAAATGAGGCACACAAAAAAATTCATAGCAAAGAAATATAATGAGATGAATGTGTTTCGGAACACACCCTCATGACTAAGAAAGCAGTAAAGAAAGGAAAGATAGATTACAAAGGTAAACTTGCGCAAAACATAAAAACAGATAGTAAAAGCTTTTACAGATATATAAAACGGAAAAGAGTGACTAAAGTAAATGTTGGTCCCTTGGAAGATGAGAAGGGGGATTTAATAATGGGAAATGTGGAAATGGCTGAGACCTGAAACAATTATTTTGCTTCGGTCTTCACAGTGGAAGACACAGAAACCATGGCAAAAATTGCTGGTCACAGGAATGTGGGAGGGGAGGACCTTGTGACAATCACTATCACTAGGGGGGTAGTGCTGGACAGGCTAATGGGACTCAAGGTAGACAAGTCCCCTGGTCCTGATGAAATGCATCCCAGGGTATTAAAAGAGATGGCGGAAGTTATAGCAGATGCATTCGTTATAATCTACCAAAATTCTCTGGACTCTGGGGAGGTACCAGCGGATTGGAAAGCAGCTAATAGAAACATAGAAAATAGGTGCAGGAGTAGGCCATTCGGCCCTTCGAGCCTGCACCGCCATTCAATAAGATCATGGCTGCTCATTCCCTCAGTACCCCTTTCTCGCTTTCTCTCCATACCCCTTGATCTCTTTAGTCATCTCTAACTCCCTCTTGAATATATCCAATTAACTGGTATCAACAACTCTCTGCGGCAGGTAATTCCACGGGTTAACAACTCTCTGAGTGAAGAAGTTTCTCCTCATCTCAGTCCTAAATGGCCTACCTCTTATCCTAAGACTATGTCCCCTGGTTCTGGACTTCCCCATCATCGCGAACATTCTTCCCGCATCTAACCTGTCCAGTCCCGTCAGAATCTTATACGATTCTATGAGATCCCCTTTCATCCTTCTAAACTCCAGTGAATAAAGGCCCAGTTGATCCAATCTCTCCTCATATGTCAGTCCAGCCATCCCTGGAATCAGTCTGGTGAACCTTCGCTGCACTCCCTCAATAGCAAGAACATCCTTCCTCAGATTTGGAGACCAAAACTGAACACAATATTCCAGGTGAGGCCTCACTAAGGCCCTGTACAACTGTAGCAAGACCTTCCTGCTCCTATACTCAAATGCCCTAGCTATGAAGGCCAACATACCATTTGCCTTCTTCACAGCCTGCTGTACCTGCATGCCAACCTTTAATGACTGATGAACCATGACACCCAGGTCTCGTTGCAGCTCCCCTTTTCCTAATCTGCCGCCATTCAGATAATATTCTGCCTTTGTGTTTTTGCCCCCAAAATGGATAACCTCACATTTATCCACATTATACTGCATCTGCCATGCATTTGCCCACTCACCTAACCTATCCAAGTCACCCTGCAGCCTCTTAGCGTCGTCCTCACAGCTCACACCGCCACCCAGTTTAGTGTCATCTGCAAACTTGGAGATATTACACTCAATTCCTTCATCTAAATCGTTAATGAATATTGTAAAGAGCTGGGGTCCCAGCACTGAGCCCTGCAGCACTCCACTAGTCACTGCCTGCCATTCTGAAAAGGACCCGTTTACCCCGACTCTCTGGTTCCTGTCCGCCAACCAGTTCTCTATCCACGTCAGTACATTACCCCCAATACCATATGCTTTGATTTTGCACACCAATCTCTTGTGCGGGACCTTGTCAAAAGCCTTTTGAAAGTCCAAATACACCACATCCGCTGGTTCTCCCTTGTCCACTCTGCTAGTTACATCCTCAAAAAATTCCAGAAGATTCGTCAAGCATGATTTCCCTTTCATAAATCCATGCTGACTTAGACCGATCCTGTCACTGCTTTCCAAATGCGCTGGTATTTCATCCTTAATGATTGATTCCAACATTTTCCTCACTAATGATGTCAGGCTAACCGGTCTATAATTACCCATTTTCTCTCTCCCTCCTTTCTTAAAAAGTGGTGTTACATTAGCTACCTTCCTGTCCATGGGACCTGATCCAGAGTCGATAGATTGTTGGAAAATGATCACCAATGCATCCATTATTTCTAGGACCACTTCCTTAAGTACTCTGGGATACAGACGATCAGGCCCCGGGGATTTATCAGCCTTCAATCCCATCAATTTCCCTAACACAATTTCCAGCCTAATAAGAATATCCTTCAGTTCCTCCTTCTCACTCGACCCACTGTCCCCTAGTACATTCGGAAGGTTATTTGTGTCTTCCTTCGTGAAGACAGAACCAAAGTATTTGTTCAATTGGTCTGCCATTTCTTTGTTCCCCATTATAAATTCACCTGAATCCAACTGCAAGGGACCTACGTTTGTCTTCATTAATCTTTTTCTCTTCACATATTTATAGAAGCTTTTGCAGTCAGTTTTTATGTTCCCTGCAAGCTTCCTCTCGTACTCTATTTTCCCTCTCTTAATTAAACCCTTAGTCCTCCTCTGTTGAATTCTAAATTTCTCCCAGTCCTCAGGTTTGTTGCTTTTTCTAGCCAATTTATATGCCTCTTCCTTGGTTTTAACACTATCTTTAATTTCCCTTGTTAGCCACGGTTGAGCCACTTTCCCCGTTTTATTTTTACTCCAGGCAGGGATGTACAATTGTTGAAGTTCATCCATGTGATCTTTAAATGTTTGCCATTGCTTATTGTAAGAGAAATTTGGCATTAGGGGTACCAGCGGGACAAGGGTTAAAGTGCTGGTTCCTGCAATGGCCCATAAGGAGGTAAAAGGCCTCTCTTCGGCCTTGTACCAAGTCTCCAGAAGTTATCAATTCAATAATATTCCGACAGGATACGATGTGAGAACCTGAACAGACATTGATAAGACCTTGCGAAGAGGCTCGAGGCGACTCACAGGCACCAAGGAAATGTATAACAAATTCCGACCTAATGAAGTCATTCTAGTCACGGCCTAAAGCGGTCACGAGGGTCTTGGCCTGTCAATCCAAAGTAGCACTAATAAGGTCGTCCAATTAGAGAAGTAGCACTGATAAGGTAGTTCAATTAGAAATCTAGGGAGGTCTTGTCTGGGAACAAAGGGGTTTTGAAATGTATAAAAGTTGTATGATTGTGCTGTTCGGGAAGCATCTCCACTCACAGGCGACTGTGATAAGAGGTGTTCCCGGACGTTCGTAATAAAGATCGTTATACTTTGCCATCATTCTCGGTCTGCTAACTTTGAGAATTGCTACGTGGGCTGGGGCGAGCGTCGACCCTCGATATCAGTGGGCCCTGCTCGTGGGAGAGGAAGCCTTCCCATCTCCCCCTTACATTTATCCACCGTCAACCTTTTAAGTATCCTTTGCCAGTCTATTCTAGTCAATTCACACCTCATACCGTTGAAGTTACCTTTCCTTAATTTCACGATCCTAGTTTTCAAATTAACTGTGTCACTCTCCATCTTAATAAAGAATTCTACCATATTATGGTTACTCTTCCCCAAGGGGCCTCGCACAACAAGATTGCTAATTAGTCCCTTCTCATTACACATCACCCAGTCTAGGATGGCCAGGTCTCTAGTTGGTTCCTCGACATATTGGTCTAGAAAACCATCCCAAATACACTCCAGAACATGTGTCACCTCTCCCATGCAGCAGTGGCCGGTGAACTCGGAGATATTATAGATGTCGCTTGCTCCAGCATGGAGTGATTCCGACAAGGTAACTCAGGCCCACGGTGACCTTCACAGACATTGGCAGTGCTGTCCTTGCCATGATGTGAGGCTGCAGGTCTCGTATAGGAGGTGGCAGAGTTCTATGAGCAATCCTTCGCAAACTGCAGATGCCTCGCACTCTGCTCCTGGCTCAGGCTGAGTTGAGAAGAATCGCTTTCGGAAAACCCTTGGCGGATAAAGCCTCCTGCTGAGAGCATTTCTCCCCGCCCACCATTCTCCCTCTGCCAGCAGCTTGTCATCTTCTTTGCTGTCTCTGCTCCATCTCCCCGTCATGCTGCAGGCCATTGCGTATAACAACTATAGCACCCATGACTGGGAGCAAGTGATCTGACAAGAACCCTTGAAGTCAGAAGCAAGGCCTTCTCCATTTGTAGAAACATAGAAACATAGAAAATAGGTGCAGGAGTAGGCCATTCAGTCCTACTAGCCTGCACCGCCATTCAATGAGTTCATGGCTGAACATGCATTTCAGTACCCCCTTCCTGCTTTTTCGCCATACCCATTGATCCCCCGAGTAGTAAGGACTTTATCTAACTCCCTTTTGAATATATTTAGTGAATTGGCCTCAACTACTTTCTGTGCTAGAGAATTCCACAGGTTCACCACTCTCTGGGTGAAAAAGTTTCTCTTCATCTCGGTCCTAAATGGCTTACCCCTTATCCTTAGACTGTGACCCCTGGTTCTGGACTTCCCCAACATTGGGAACATTCTTCCTGCATCTAACCTGTCTAAACCCGTCAGAATTTTAAACGTTTCTATGAGGTCCCCTCTCATTCTTCTGAACTCCAGTGAATACAAGCCCAGTTGATCCAGTCTTTCTTGATAGGTCAGTCCCACCATCCCGGGAATCAGTCTGGTGAATCTTCGCTGCACTCCCTCAATAGCAAGAATGTCCTTTCTCAAGTTAGGAGACCAAAACTGTACACAATACTCCACGTGTGGCCTCACCAAGACCCTGTACAACTGCAGCAACACCTCCCTGCCCCTGTACTCAAATCCCCTCGCTATGAAGGCCAACATGCCATTTGCTTTCTTAACTGCCTGCTGTACCTGCATGCCAACCTTCAATGACTAATGCACCATGACACCCAGGTCTCGTTGCACCTCCCCTTTTCCTAATTTGTCACCATTCAGATAATAGTCTGTCTCTCTGTTTTTACCACCAAAGTGGATAACCTCACATTTATCCACATTATACTTCATCTGCCATGCATTTGCCCACTCACCTAACCTATCCAAGTCACTTTGCAGCCTCATAGCATCCTCCTCGCAGCTCACACTGCCACCCAACTTAGCGTCATCCGCAAATTTGGAGATACTACATTTAATCCCCTCGTCTAAATCATTAATGTACAATGTAAACAGCTGGGGCCCCAGCACAGAACCTTGCGGTACCCCACTAGTCACTGCCTGCCATTCTGAAAAGTACCTATTTACTCCTACTCTTTGCTTCCTGTCTGACAACCAGTTCTCAATCCACGTCAGCACACTACCCCCAATCCCATGTGCTTTTAACTTTGCACATTAATCTCTTGTGTGGAACCTTGTCGAAAGCCTTCTGAATGTCCAAATATACCACATCAACTGGTTCTCCCTTGTCCACTTTACTGGAAATGTCCTCAAAAAATTCCAGAAGGTTTGTCAAGCATGATTTCCCTTTCACAAATCCATGCTGACTTGGACCTATCATGTCACCATTTTCCAAATGCACTGCTATGACATCCTTAATAATTGATTCCATCATTTTACCCACTACTGAGGTCAGGCTGACCGGTCGATAATTCCCTGTTTTCTCTCTCCCTCCTTTTTTAAAAAGTGGGGTTACATTGGCTACCCTCCACTCGATAGGAACTGATCCAGAGTCAATGGAATGTTGGAAAATGACTGTCAATGCATCCACTATTTCCAAGGCCACCTCCTTAAGTACTCTGGGATGCAGTACATCAGGCCCTGGGGATTTATCGGCCTTCAATCCCATCAATTTCCCCAACACAATTTCCCGACTAATAAAGATTTTCCTCAGTTCCTCCTCCTTACTAGATCCTCTGACCCCTTTTATATCGAGAAGGTTGTTGGTGTTCTCCTTAGTGAATACCGAACCAAAGTACTTGTTCAATTGGTCTGCCATTTCTTTGTTCCCAGTTATGACTTCCCCTGATTCTGACTGCAGGGGACCGACGTTTGTCTTTACTAACCTTTTTCTCTTTACATACCTATAGAAACTTTTGCAATCCGCCTTAATGTTCCCTGCAAGCTTCTTCTCGTACTCCATTTTCCCTGCCCTAATCAAACCCTTTGTCCTCCTCTGCTGAGTTCTAAATTTCTCCCAGTCCTATTCTCCCAGTTCACTGCTATTTCTGGCCAATTTGTATGCCACTTCCTTGGCTTTAATACTATCCCTGATTTTCCTTGATAGCCACGGTTGAGCCACCTTCCCATTTTTATTTTTACGCCAGACAGGAATGTACAATTGTTGTAGGTCATCCATGCGGTCTCTAAATGTCTGCCATTGCCCATCCACAGTCAACCCCTTAAGTATCATTCGCCAATCTATCCTAGCCAATTCACGCCTCATACCTTCAAAGTTACCCTTCTTTAAGTTCTGGACCATGGTCTCTGAATTAACTGTTTCATTCTCCATCCTAATGCAGAATTCCACCATATTATGGTCACTCTTCCCCAAGGGGCCTCGCACAATGAGATTGCTAATTAATCCTCTCTCATTACACAACACCCAGTCTAAGATAGAAACATAGAAACATAGAAAATAGGTGCAGGAGTAGGCCATTCGGCCCTTCTAGCCTGCACCGCCATTCAATGAGTTCATGGCTGAACATTCAACTTCAGTACCCCATTCCTGCTTTCTCGCCATACCCCTTGATCCCCCTAGCAGTAAGGACCTCATCTAACTCCTTTTTGAATATATTTAGTGAATTGGCCTCAACAACTTTCTGTGGTAGAGAATTCCACAGGTTCACCACTCTCTGGGTGAAGAAGTTCCTCCGCATCTCGGTCCTAAATGGCTTACCCCTTATCCTTAGACTGTGACCCCTGGTTCTGGACTTCCCCAACATTGGGAACATTCTTCCTGCATCTAACCTGTCTAACCCCGTCAGAATTTTATATGTTTCTATGAGGTCCCCTCTCATTCTTCTGAACTCCAGTGAATACAAGCCCAGTTGATCCAGTCTTTCTTGATAGGTCAGTCCCGCCATCCCGGGAATCAGTCTGGTGAACCTTCGCTGCACTCCCTCAATAGCAAGAATGTCCTTCCTCAGGTTAGGAGACCAAAACTGTACACAATACTCCAGGTGTGGCCTCACCAATGCCCTGTACAACTGTAGCAACACCTCCCTGCCCCTGTACTCAAATCCCCTTGCTATGAAGGCCAACATGCCATTTGCTTTCTTAACCGCCTGCTGCACCTGCATGCCAACCTTCAATGACTGATGTACCATGACACCCAGGTCTCTTTGCACCTCCCCTTTTCCTAATCTGTCACCATTCAGATAATAGTCTGTCTCTCTGTTTTTACCACCAAAGTGGATAACCTCACATTTATCCACATTATACTTCATCTGCCATGCATTTGCCCACTCACCTAACCTATCCAAGTCGCTCTGCAGCCTCACAGCATCCTCCTCGCAGCTCACACTGCCACCCAACTTAGTGTCATCCGCAAATTTGGAGATACTACATTTAATCCCCTCATCTAAATCATTAATGTACAGTGTAAACAGCTGGGGCCCCAGCACAGAACCTTGCGGTACCCCACTAGTCACTGCCTGCCATTCTGAAAAGTACCCATTTACTCCTACTCTTTGCTTCCTGTCTGACAACCAGTTCTCAATCCATGTCAGTACACTACCCCCAATCCCATGTGCTCTAACTTTGCACATCAATCTCTTGTGTGGGACCTTGTCGAACGCCTTCTGAAAGTCCAAATATACCACATCAACTGGTTCTCCCTTGTCCACTCTACTGGAAACATCCTCAAAAAATTCCAGAAGATTTGTCAAGCATGATTTCCCTTTCACAAATCCATGCTGACTTGGACCTATCATGTCACCTCTTTCCAAATGCACTGCTATGACATCCTTAATAATTGATTCCATCATTTTACCCACTACCGATGTCAGGCTGACCGGTCTATAATTCCCTGTTTTCTCTCTCCCTCCTTTTTTAAAAAGTGGGGTTACATTGGCTACCCTCCACTCCATAGGAACTGATCCAGAGTCAATGGAATGTTGGAAAATGACTGTCAACGCATCCACTATTTCCAAGGCCACCTCCTTAAGTACTCTGGGATGCAGTCCATCAGGCCCTGGGGATTTATCGGCCTTCAATCCCATCAATTTCCCCAACACAATTTCCCGGCTAATAAGGATTTCCCTCAGTTCCTCCTCCTTACTAGACCCCCCGACCCCTTTTATAACCGGAAGGTTGTTCGTGTCCTCCTTCGTGAATACCGAACCAAAGTACTTGTTCAATTGGTCCGCCATTTCTTTGTTCCCCGTTATGACTTCCCCTGATTCTGACTGCAGGGGACCTACATTTGTCTTTACTAACCTTTTTCTCTTTACATATCTATAGAAACTTTTGCAATCCGTCTTAATGTTCCCTGCAAGCTTCTTCTCATACTCCATTTTCCCTGCCCTAATCAAACCCTTTGTCCTCCTCTGCTGAGTTCTAAATTTCTCCCAGTCCCCAGGTTCGCTGCTATTTCTGGCCAATTTGTATGCCACTTCCTTGGCTTTAATACTATCCCTGATTTCCCTTGATAGCCACGGTTGAGCCACCTTCCCTTTTTTATTTCTATGCCAGACAGGAATGTACAATTGTTGTAGTTCATCCATGCGGTCTCTAAATGTCTGCCATTGCCCATCCACAGTCAACCCCTTAAGTATCATTCGCCAATCCATCTCAGCCAATTCACGCCTCATACCTTCAAAGTTAGCCTTCTTTAAGTTCTGGACCATGGTCTCTGAATTAACTGTTTCATTCTCCATCCTAATGCAGAATTCCACCATATTATGGTCACTCTTCCCCAAGGGGCCTCGCACAACGAGATTGCTAATTAATCCTTTCTCATTACATAACACCCAGTCTAAGATGGCCTCCCCCCTAGTTGGTTCCTCGACATATTGGTCTAAAAAACCATCCCTTATGCACTCCAGAAAATCCTCCTCCACCGTATTGCTTCCAGTTTGGTTAGCCCAATCTATGTGCATATTAAAGTCACCCATTATAACTGCTGCACCTTTATTGCACGCACCCCTAATTTCCTGTTTGATGCCCTCCCCAACATCACTACTACTGTTTGGAGGTCTGTACACAACTCCCACTAACGTTTTTTGCCCTTTGGTGTTCTGCAGCTCTACCCATATAGATTCCACATCATCCAAGCTAATGTCCTTCCTAACTATTGCCTTAATCTCCTCCTTAACCAGAAATGCTACCCCACCTCCTTTTCCTTTTATTCTATCCTTCCTGAATGTTGAATACCCCTGGATGTTGAGTTCCCAGCCCTGCTCATCCTGGAGCCACGTCTCCGTAATCCCAATCACATCATATTTGTTAACATCTATTTGCACAGTTAATTCATCCACCTTATTGCGGATACTCCTTGCATTAAGACACAAAGCCTTTAGGCTTGTTTTTTTAACACCCTCTGTCCTTTTAGAATTTTGCTGTACAATGGCCCTTTTTGTTCTTTGCCTTGGGTTTCTCTGCCCTCCACTTTTCCTCATCTCCTTTCTGTCTTTTGTTTTTGCCTCCTTTTTGTTTCCCTCTATCTCCCTGCATTGGTTCCCATCCCCCTGCCATATTAGTTTAACTCCTCCCCAACAGCACTAGCAAACACTCCCCCGAGGACATTGGTTCCGATTCTGCCCAGGTGCAGACCGTCCGGATTGCACTGGTCCCACCTCCCCCAGAACCGGTTCCCCCTAGTTGGTTCCCCACCTCCTTTTCCTTTTATTCTATCCTTCCTGAATGTTGAATACCCCTGGATGTTGAGTTCCCAGCCCTGATCATCCTGGAGCCACGTCTCCGTAATCCCAATCACATCATATTTGTTAACATCTATTTGCACAGTTAATTCATCCACTTTATTGCGGATACTCCTTGCATTAAGACACAAAGCCTTCAGGCTTGTTTTTTTAACGCCCTCATGTTAAACTCCATGTCACCTCACCAAATTTAAACAACTCTGGAAAGCTCCAAACACTTCCACAAACTTACACAGAGCCAGTAGAATTAATCAATAACTAAGCTGAGAGTGCTTGCTGATCCCTTTATGTATCACTGATCGTGGTCCTTGCTGCTGCTGAACACATGTTCAGCTGTGCAAGGTTGCATTAAGCTCCAGCATTGAGGATGAAAGTGACAGCACTGGCGTCAGATCAGCACTGCACACTGATTGATGTCACGATCTGCCCACTCAACATACTCTCAGCGAATACTCCTGATGCCTGCCCTACTGCCCTCACCAAGATGGCATCTGGCATGGCCCACACCAAAAATGTACTCTCAATCATCAGTGATGGAAGGTGTCGTAGTCAGTGCTATCATAAAATAAGAACATAAGAACATAAGAATTAGGAACAGGAGTAGGCCATCTAGCCCCTCGATCCTGCTCCACCATTCAATAAGATCATGGCTGATCTGGTCGTGGACTCAGCTCCACTTACCCGCCCTCTCCCCGTAACCCTTAATTCCCTTATTGCTTAAAAATCAATCTATCTTTGTCTTGAAAACATTCAATGAGCCAGCCTCAACTGCTTCCTTGGGCAGAGAATTCCACAGATTCACAACCCTCTGGGAGAAGAAATTCCTTTTCAACTCGGTTTTAAATTGGCTCCTCCGTATTTTGAGGCTGTGCCCCCTAGTTCTAGTCTCCCCCACCAATGGAAACAACCTCTCTGCCTCTATCTTGTCTATCCCTTTCATGATTTTAAATGTTTCTATAAGATCACCCCTCATCCTTCTGAACTCCAAGGAGTAAAGACCCAGTCTATTCAATCTATCATCATAAGGTAACCCCCTCATTTCTCGAATCAGCCTAGTGAATCGTCTCTGTACCCCTTCCAAAGCTAGTATATCCTTCCTTAAGTAAGGTGACCAAAACTGCACGCAGTACTCCAGGTGCGGCCTTACCAATACCTTATACAGTTGCAGCAACACCTCCCTGCTTTTGTACTCCATCCCTTTCGCAATGAAGGCAAACATTCCATTCGCCTTCCTGATTACCTGCTGCACCTGCAAACTAACTTATTGGGATTCATGCACAAGGACCCCCAGGTCCCTCTGCACCACAGCATGTTGTAATTTCTCCCCATTCAAATAATATTCCCTTTTACTGTTTTTTTTCCCAAGGTGGATGACCTCACACTTTCCGACATTGTATTCCATCTGCCAAACCTTAGCCCATTCGCTTAACCTATCCAAATCTCCTTGCAGCCTCTCTGAGTCCTCTACACAACCCGCTTTCCCACTAATCTTAGTGTCATCTGCAAATTTTGTTACACTACACTCTGTCCCCTCTTCTAGGTCATCTATGTATATTGTAAACAGTTGTGGTCCCAGCACCGATCCCTGTGGCACACCACTAACCACTGATTTCCAACCGGAAAAAGGACCCATTTATCCCGACTCTCTGCTTTCTGTTCGCCAGCCAATTCTCTATCCATGCTAATACATTTCCTCTGACTCCGCGTACCTTTATCTTCTGCAGTAACCTTTTGTGTGGCACCTTATCGAATGCCTTTTGGAAATCTAAATACACCACATCCATCGGTACACCTCAATCCACTATGCTCGTTATATCCTCAAAGAATTCCAGTAAGTTCGTTAAAGATGATTTCCCTTTCATGAATCCATGCTGCGTCTGCTTGATTGCACTATTCCTATCCAGACGTCCCGCTATTTCTTCCTTAATGATAGTTTCAAGCATTTTCCCCACTACAGACGTTAAACTAACCGGCCTATAGTTACCTGCCTTTTGCCTGCCCCCTTTTTTAAACAGAGGCGTTACATTAGCTGCTCTCCAATCCGCTGGTACCTCCCCAGAGTCCAGAGAATTTTGGTAGATTATAACAAATGCATCTGCTATAACTTCCGCCATCTCTTTTAATACCCTGGGATGCATTTCATCAGGACCAGGGGACTTGTCTACCTTCAGTCCCATTAGTCTGTCCAGCACTACCTCCCTAGTGATAGTGATCATCTCAAGGTCCTCCCTTCCCACATTCCTATGACCAGCAATTTTTGGCATGGTTTTTGTGTCTTCCACTGTGAAGACCAAAGCAAATAATTGTTTAAGGTCTCAGCCATTTCCACATTTCCCATTATTAAATTAATGTAACGCCTCTGTTTAAAAAAGGGGGCAGACAAAAGGCAGGTAACTATAGGCCGGTTAGTTTAACATCTGTAGTGGTGAAAATGCTTGAAACTATTATTAAGGAAGAAATAGCGGGACATCTAGATAGGAATAGTGCAATCAAGCAGACGCAGCATGGATTCATGAAGGGGAAATCATGTTTAACTAATTTACTGGAATTCTTTGAGGATATAACGAGCATGGTGGATAGCGGTGTACCGATGGATGTGGTGTATTTAGATTTCCAAAAGGCATTCGATAAGGTGCCACACAAAAGTTTACTGCAGAAGATAAAGGTACGTGGAGTTAGAGGAAATGTATTAGCATGGATAGAGAATTGGCTGGCTAACAGAAAGCAGAGAGTCGGGATAAATGGGTCCTTTTCGGGTTGGAAATCGGTGGTTAGTGGTGTGCCACAGGGATCGGTGCTGGGACCACAACTGTTTACAATATACATAGATGACCTGGAAGAGGGAACAGAGTGTAGTGTAACAACATTTGCAGATGACACAAAGATTAGTGGAAAGTGGGTTGTGTAGAGAACACAGAGAGGCTGCAAAGAGATTTAGATAGGTTAAGCGAATGGGCTAAGGTTTAGCTGATAGAATACAATGTTGGAAAGTGTGAGGTCATCCACCTTGGAAAAAAAAACACAGTAAAAGGGAAATTACAACATGCTGCAGTGCAGAGGGACCTGAGGGTCCTTGTGCATGAATCGCAAAAAGTTAGTTTGCAGGTGCAGCAGGTAATCAGGAAGGCGAATGGAATGTTGGCCTTCATTGCGAGAGGGATGGAGTACAAAAGCAGGAAGGTCCTGCTGCAACTGTATAGGGTATTGGTGAGGCCGCACCTGGAGTACTGCGTGCAGTTTTAGTCACCTTATTTAAGGAAGGATATACTAGCTTTGGAGGGGGTACAGAGACGATTCACTAGGTTGATTCCGGAGATGAGGCGTTACCTTATGATGATAGATTGAATAGACTGGGTCTTTACTTGTTGGAGTTCAGAAGGATGAGGGGTGATCTTATAGAAACATTTAAAATAATGAAAGGGATAGACAAGATAGAGGCAGAGAGGTTGTTTCCATTGGTCGGGGAGACTAGAACTAGGGGGCACAGCCTCAAAATACGCGGGAGCCAATTTAAAACCAAGTTGAGAAGGAATTTCTTCTCCCAGAGGGTTGTGAATCTGTGGAATTCTCTGCCCAAGGAAGCAGTTGAGGCTAGCTCATTGAATGTATTCAAGTCACAGATAGATTTTTAACCAATAAGGGAATTAAGGGTTTTGGGGAGCGGGCTGGTAAGTGGAGCTGAGTCCACGGCCAGATCAGCCATGATCTTGTTGAATGGCAGATCAGGCTCGAGGGGCTAGATGGCCTGCTCCTGTTCCTAATTCTTATGTTCTTATGTAAAATAAGCATATTCGGAATCTGGGTCTAAGTTTTTGTACAATACATGAATAATCAGTAACTCGGGAGATTTTGAGCAAAAATTTCACCACACTCTGCAAGTTAACCGCCAAACTTTAGGATCCTTTCTATAAATAAGTTTTCTGGCAAATTGAATAAACATCAACATCTAAATTGTCATTTTTGTTATTTAACTGTTCAGTGAAATGTTACTACTTTATTGTGAATATTATCAAAGAGACAATATGTTACAGAAATTGTGTTGGGAAATGGGAAAGAGGTTGTGGTGATGAGTGGATGGTAAAAGTGACAGGATGTGGTGTAAGTTTTGAGATGTACAAGGAGAGGAAGTGGGGTTGCAGATAACAAGGATGCAGTGAGTGGTAAGCACAGAAGAGATTGGTGCTGGAGGTTTGTTTAGGGGTGGAAGTGGAAATGGAAGAATCATTGGGGAGGGAACTCTTGGGGTTTGAAATATTTTCAGGTGTGTGGTTATAACAGTTTGAGATTTTTTTTACATACTTGTCCTGGAAGGGATTTTAGATTAATTTAATTTACATTACAATGTTGCTATTAAGTTAGATTCAGCTCACAAAGGTTAATTCCCAGAGATACACAAGCTATTTGGAATAATGATTCGGACCTTTGGTTGGTATACTAGATGAAGCAGCTATGAAAAATGTTGTATTCTCATATACCATATCAGTTTTGGGATAATAGTGAGTCATCCAGCATCTTTTATGCTAGAATCGTTTTTAGTCAATACGCTCTGCAGGAAGCCTAGCTGAAGAGACAAATGTGGCAATTTTGACTGGCAGCGTAGCAAGCCTATCCTTAACACAGAGATATTGGGTGTTCTCTCCCTGAAAAAGTCAGATTAGCAGTTTTGCATCCGAAATAATGAGGCAGAAAGGTTTCGCTTTCACTGTGGGAAGCTATGAGGCTCTAGACTGTAAGAGTATGGTTAATGCTGATTAGCTGAAGGACTGCTAATTTTAAAGTGTGTTCAGCTCATACCAGGGCAAAGTTGTGTACTTTATTATTACATAAAACTTACAGCACAGAAATCAGCCATTTGGCCCAATAGGTCTATGCCAGAGTTTATGCTACACAGCCTACTTCCACCTTACTTCGGGCCGCGCCTAGAACGGCGCAGCCCCGACCTGGACGCCTTGTTTTTCGCGCCACAAAGTGCGCCTAAAAAAAAATTCCAGATTCTCCGGCTCCCTGCTGGTCCTCTGGCCCTCGGCGCGGCGCAGTACGAGCTGTGGGGGGCGGAGCTAGGTCCCTGCGCTGAACACAGTGCCGGGACCTCTGCACATGCGCGCTACAGTGGGCGCGCATGTGCAGTAGCTCCAGGCGCCCAAAAACTGTGTGGGAGGGGCCCGAAGCACGCAGCCCCTAGCCCTGGACCAATGGCCTCATTGGGGCTGCGTGCATAAGGCTGCCCCCACGCCCAGCTCCTGCTTCCTCCCGACCCGACTCGACTCGACTCCCGCTTCCCCCCCCGGACCGGACCCGACCGCGACACCGACCCGACTCCCGCTTCCCCCCCGCCCGGAACTGGACCCGACCCGTGCTCCCCCCCAACTCCCCCTCCCCCCGACCCGAACCGACCTCCTTCCTCCCCCCACCCCCTGACCCGACCCGTGTTCCCGACCGCCCCCCCTGGACCGGCCCCGATACGACCCGCGCTCCCGACCCGCACTCCCCCCCACCTGACTCGTGTTCCCGACCCCGGACCAGACCCGACCCAACGCCACCTATCTGTAAATCTGGTGCTGGGGACAGGCCCTGCCCGAAGTCTTGGGCCCGTTCAGCCTCCCCCTCCCCCCTCCTGCCCCTTTCCCCCTCCTTCTCCCCCACCCCTTTCCCCTGCCTCCCTCCTTCCCCTCCCCCTGCCCCCCCTCTCTCTCCCTCTACCACCCTCCTCCCCCTCCCCTCACTGTCAGAAACACAAATACTGACAGACAGAGAGTGAGAGACACACACAGACAGACAGAGAGATAGAGACACTGACAGAGACACACTGTGGGGGGGGGGGGGGGGGGGGGGGGCAGGGGGGGGGGGAGGGCCCGGGTGCTGTCGGTAAGTAGAAAATGTTTTATTTATTGATTTAAAAAAAAATTATTTCTTATTAATTTTTTTTTGATTGATTTATTGCTTGATTTATTGATGCTGGTTCTTTATTTGTAAAACTGAAGTGTTTAATGTTTGTAAACTTCCCTTTAAACCCCCCCCCCCCCCATTCCCTACGTCTGATTTGTAACCGACGCCTGATTTTCTAAAGTGTAGACAAGGTTTTTTCAAGCGTACAAAAATCTTCAAGTTAGTTTGGAGTAAGTTTTCACTGCCGAAACTTTGAAAACAGGCGTAAGTGGCCGGACACGCCCCCTTTTGAAAATAAAATTCTGTTCCAAAGTGAAACTGTTCTAACTGACTAGAACTGGAGCAAACTAAATGCCGAGAATTTGAATTTCTAAGATACTCCGTTCTACACCAGTTGCTCCAAAAAATCAGGAGCAACTGAGGCCGAAACTTGGGCCCTTCATCTCACCTTCTCAACATATCCTTCTATTCCTTTCTCCCTCATGTACTTACTTACCTAGCTTCCTCTTAAATGCACCTATGCTATTTGCCTCAATTGCTCCATGTGGTAGGAAGTTCCACATTGTAACCATTCTCAGAGTAAAGAAGTTGCTCCTGAATTCTTTATTGGATTTATTGGTGACTGTCTTATATTTATGGCACTTAATTTTGGACTCCCCACAAGTCGAAACATCTTCTCTATCTTCCTGAACTCTTTTATAATTTTAAAGACCTCTTCCAGGTGATCTCTGAGCTTTCTCTTTTCTAGAGAAAAGAGTCCCAGCCTGTTGAGTCTTTCCGAAAATTAGAACCTCTCAGTTCTGTTATCATACTTGTCACCCTTCTTTGCCGATATATTGTTTTTGTAATATGGAGATCTCAACTGAGCACAATGGGTTGGATTTTTGGATTTTAGCAATAATGGCAGTTTTACGCTAAACTTCCTGTTTTAGGCTGAACTTTCGGCCTTTACGCATTGGTAAAGAAGGTGTTGCACGACGATTTGCAGCGCAAACCACGAGTTTCGGCAACTTTAGTCGAGGGCCAGGAGCGCTGTGAGAGGCGCCTTGGGAGGGGGAAAAAATAATTTTTAAAAATTCCAAAAAACATTCAAATAACACTGTTATGTATCAAATCGCTGAAAAAAAATTAAAAAATAAAAACTCTAACTTACCTTTTTTGCAGATTTTCATACATACCGCTGCTGGCAGGGCTGCACTTACAGATTGACCTGTTGGTATTCTGGGCACAGCGCACGGGTTGGGAGGGTGCCGAAAGTACGACGGTAACGCAATCCGGTTACTTTGAAAGCGCCGCCTCAAAGAGGTACCCGAGGATCCCACCAACTGGGTTTATGCCGCGGAGGATCAAATCGCGGCGAAAACCTGGTCGCAAACCGGGCGAAAATCCAGCCCATTTGTTTTATGATAAGAGTAGTAAGGAATTGAATGAATTTCACTGGAAAACTAGGTTCTCATCATTCATATTTCTTGTAAAATAAACCAATTTGTTGGTTACAACTGGCATTGTCTCACAAAAATGTTTGTCTGTCCACCTTCCAAAGTGATAAGAAAGTGGAAATGGTGGCACCTGCATGATCATGGCCCAGAAATTGCGGTTGGAGGCTCCTATGGGCAGATGCCTACGACCAAATTTTTTTTTACAAAGATACCTGGTTATCCCGGAGAAACGTAAACTAGCGGTCCAAGGCCTGCATTCGCAGTCCAGCGTATGGGCCCACGTAGTCAAGGAGCCTATGTGCAGCCTGGGATCATGTGGGTCGGACCAATGAAAATGGCGTATCCCCATTCACAGTAATGGTGATCTCCGTTTGCACGGATATCAGCATTTCTGTGAATGGGGATACCCCCAAAAACACAAACATTTAAAATAAATAAGAAAAACACTTCACATATTTAAAATTAATTGAAATTGAATTTAATTAAATGTTTAAGACAAAAAAAAACATTTTTTTTTAATATGTTTTAATAGGGGTAAAATTAAACTTGCTTAAGGAACGGGTTTTCAATATAAAAATTATTAATAAAATGTTATTTTTCTATCTTTCAAAACTCTTAGGCTGGTAAAAGCAGGCCTTACGCTTGCTTTTTTCAGGTGTAAGAGTTTGAAGGACATTCGCTGGGCAAAAGTTGGGCAAATAGCCCAAATCTCTGCCTGCGAAGGCCCTTCTCCCGGGGATGCGTTGGAACTGTCAAAAGACATTGTGCGCCGAGAACCGGCACTTGTGGGGCCTCTACATCATATGCGCCTGTAGAGACCGCGATTTTTAGCCTCATATTATTCAGTATACACAACATGGGATCTTATTGCTACAATCTGTTGGTCACGCTATTGTTCCAGATATTGGACAGCAAAGGTGCTCTCCAGCTTGATGGGAATGTGTAGTCCTATTGTCTGTGTTTTTTTTGTGCCATTCCAGGTATTCTTTCTATTAGTCTTGCTACCAGTGTTTTTGTTTTTCATTTCTCCTCCTGGGTTATCTTTTTTTGACCACTGTTATAAATTTTGGATCTCCACTAGATTCAGGCTCAGCGTCACTGTACTTCTGCTGCAAAATTTTCATGTGTACACTACACGCTGGGTATTGGATGTTTTGGTTCCCACTTTACGCCTTTAAAACGGGTGCAACATCTAGGCTTGTACACACTCAATGTATACCTAGAATTTGGGCCTATTTCCTGTGTAGAATGATGTGTGTTATATTTATAAAAAATGCAGATCTTCATAGATTAAAAAATTTATGTCAATCCTATCATGAATCTCCAAATTTTGAGTTTTTCACTAAAACAAGTCATCATCATATCATCATCATAGGCAGTCCCTCCAAATCGAGGAAGACTTGTTTCCACTTTAAAAGTGAGTTCTCAGGTGACTGTACAGTCCAATACGGGAATTAATCTCTGTCACAGGTGGGACAGACAGTCGTTGAAGGGAAGGGTGGGTGGGACAGGTTTGCTGCACGCTTCTTCCGCTGCCTGCGCTTGTTTTCTGCATGTTCTCGACGACGATACTCGAGGTGCTCAGCCCGGTTGCACTTTATCAAGGTGGCTTTGAGTGTGTCCTTGAAACGTTTCCTCTGCCCATCTGGGGATCGCCTGTCGTGTAGGAGTTCTGCGTAGAGCGTTTGCTTTGGGAGGCTCGTGTTGGGCATGAGGACAATTTGGCCTGCCCAACGGAGCTGATCGAGTGTGGTCAGTGCTAATCATGTGCTCTTAGATGTTATGATTCTTGAACAAAAATGTATTAGAATAGACAACATTTAATTTGTGACTATACATAACCAATACAATGTTACAAATGGTTATATTTGGGGCAGGGGCCACCTTTGAATCAAACCAGGCAGTTATCGTAGTACCATTATCTATCCTGAATTGTAGAGGCCTGAAAGCTAGTAAATGCGCAAAAGATTGAATGCAAAATCTTAGGCAGATAATCTACACCCAGCTCTCCACTTGCAGCAGCAGCAGGGGCAGGCAGTCGACTTGTGTCAAGTCCTACCATCTTTTAGATAAGACGTTTAAACGGAGTCCCCGTTGGCTCTCTCAGGTAGGTGTAAAAGATCCTGTGGCATTATTTGAAGAAAAGCATGGCAGTTCTCCCTGTGTCCTGACCAATATTTATCCCTCAACCAACATGACTAAAACACATTATATGGTCATTTATCTCACTTGAGTGGCTATGTTTTCCTAGTAAAAATGTAGTCACTGCTATAGCGTGGGTGCACAATCTGTTGTGCTACTTGGCAGTTGTGAGCTGTCCTGATTTACTCAGCTGAGCAAAGAAATAGCTCTTCTGCTCCAGATAGCCACACTCATCTCATAGGCAGTCCCTCGAAATGAGGATGACTTGCTTCCACGCCAAAAAAGGATGAGTTCACAGGTGTTTCTATGAAGGACCTGAACTACACCCTGAAGGGTGGAAGATGCCTGTGCGTGGATTTTGTTAAACATGTGGTGGCCGTTGCACACCAGCCACCACATGGGCTTGACAGAGCTAGATCTTGATCAAGTGGCAAGGATTACCTAAGACAATTAGAGACCTGCTCTGCTGCACAGGCCTAGTGCGCACACATATCGCAGTGTGGGCTGGCCCGTGCTGCCCCTGGGCCCCTGAACTCACGCCTCCCCTGGGTCCCGATCACATCCCTCTACAGTCTCTCGCCGCTCCTTCGCCACAGGTACAGGTGGCATGATTTTGTTGTTAAAATACAGTAAAATAATTCACATAATTCATTAATATATAGAATGCAGGTCATCTTGAATCACTGCATTGCTGTGCTAAAATCCATTTTCCTAATAAATAAATTGGCTTCCCCAGCAGTGACTGGGGAAGAAAATCAAAGCCATTGGCATGATTAACCCTTTGAGTAATGAAAAATACAACAGATTTTAAATATGGCAACGTTTTTTTCAAAATTATTTTTGCTTTGGTCAGATATCCATTTTCAATCCTCTAAGCACAAAAACTAATTTCACTGACCATAAAGCATGAGTGGATAACTGTGAGGCGACTGATGAACTGTTACTAGTCCTTATGAAAAACTGAGCAATTGGCTTCGGCAATCAGCACCAATTTAACTGTAACTACCACTCTCGTCTTTCTTTTCAAAAAATGTATCTTACACGTTCTCTGGAATGGTTTTCTGAGAATATTAGTAGCTAGCTGTTAGCTAGCCACACACACCATTGTCCTCAAGTGCTGCAGTTGTCATGCAGTTCATTTTAGAAGAGGCAGTAAGCACATTAAAATTTCCTCTTTAGATAGACAGCTAAACAGTCCTCAAAGATAATGGATTTTATTTTCTAACCATTCTTGCTGCTAGTATTAATATTTTGTTTCCATTGATGAATAATAATTTATTTTATCTGGACAGCTTTTCAAAACGAAGTAATTTTTAGTAATTTTTGAAGCTGTTGGCATTATCTGCTGCTTTTGATCTGATTTTTCATTACAGCCTAGTCATAATGCTTTTCTTTGTCTTCATGGTTTTTAGATTTAAAACAATGGACTACAAACAATTAGACTGAATTCACAGAAGTTAATAAGCCTCTTTAAAATAGATGCACTAGAGGTCGTCAGATTATGTTTTGATCAGTGGTAGATTAAACATGACAGAAGCTTAAAAGACTCTGCATTATTAGCCGAATGTACTGGAGTGATTAGGGTGAAATGCATCATAGTACTTTAGTAATACACCGCAAAGATTCATTTGTTGTACTTACAAATTATTAATAATTTTCAATTATGACCATCACTGCAAGCAGCCTTTCGCACTATTACAATAGCGAGCATGTTTAATTTTCTTTCATAGTATACTGGTTAATGCACTTGCATAAGTAGTTGGCAAGACAGTACACTAAAGAATTTTACAACCATGTGTTAACCAGCACACTTCCAGGGAAAATTAAAAACTTGGTGTTCATTATTATTTTCTATAAAATATTAAAACCTCACCTCAGATCACTAACCTATACCGTGTGAAAGCATGTCTAAAATTTGGATTTTCTTACAAGGGACTATTACAGGGAGGCATCTCTGTTTAAAACAGCTTACACTTAGTATACTTTTATCTAGCGAAATTAAATTATTTCTTATTTTATATATTTCATATGCATATAAAATTATAATGTGCAAACCAAATTGCAGGTCCCTGCATTCTACAAGACAGGCATTCAACCAATGAAATACATATCCGAGACAGTGGAGTTATACCCTTTTTTCCTGCCACCAGTGGCCCAAAATGTATCAAAAAAATAGCCATTAGCAGTACAAATTACACCATAAAAAATAGTCAGTACTTAGTCTTTAATCTTACTAATCTTTCTCCCCCACTTCTAGATTTATTTTAAATATAGATGTTTAATTCTGCAGAAGTTGAGTATTATTAACCTCTGTCATTCTCAGGAGCAATGCTTGGGCAGGTTGTAGCTTTATACAAACTCACACAATGCTGTAAGACTCAAGAAAATCATGCTTACTTTACTTTCATGAATTAATGTGAAGCTTTCAGGAAGCATCTCTTTGTCACAGTCCTGAATTGCTGTGAAGCTTTCAGGGAGGCATTTCTTTGTCACAGTAATTTACATGATGACCTGGATTAAACAGTTGGTGATGAGTATCATCACCATCATAGGCAGTCCCTCAAACGAGGATGACTTACTTCCATACGAGTTCACAGATGTTTCAATGATATTGCAGTCCTGAACTCTAATTGAATGGGTGGAAGATGCCTGTGCGTGGATTGTTTTAACGTGTGGTGACCATTGCACATCAGCCACCACATGGCCTTGACAGAGCTAAGCCTTTATCCAATGGCAAGGGTTAACCAAGACGATTGGAGACCTGCTCTGCTGCACGGACCTAGTGCGCACACATATCGCAGTGTAGGGCTGGCCCATGTTGCCCCTGGGCCCTCGGCTCTTCTGGGCCCCGTACCCTCATTTGCCGCCCCTCCGCTATGATCTCCTGCCACTCCTCTGTCACAAACATTCGCCGCACCTCCGCCACGATCTCTCAGCGCTCCTCCGCCACGATCTCTCGCCACTCCTCCGCCACAAAAACATTCGACACACCTCCGCCATGATCTCTCAGCGCTCCTCTGTCACGATCGCTCGCCGCTCCTGCGCCACAAAAACATTCGCTGCACCTCTGCCACGATCTCTCACCACACCTCCACATCAAACATTCGCCGAACCTCCGCCACAATCACTCGCCGAATCTCAGCCACAATCTCGCAGTTTTCTAATGATCAACTTGTGTCAATCTTCCCTTTTCCTTGAAGGGTAGGAAGAGAGGAAGCTAGGTCGCCGTTTGGAGCATGGGCAGGAATATCGGCGGAGCCTAGGTATAGCAGAGGAGCGGTGAGAGATCGTGGCGGAGGTGTGGCGAGTGATTGAGGCGGAGGAGCGATGAGAGATCGTAATGAGTATACCTGGTAAATGGCATGGACTTAAATGGAGAGAAATGAAGGTGGGTTGACATGTTGAAAACTGAGTTGTACACTCATCAAAAGAAGTTCAGAGTATCTACTGCACACCTAGCTAAAGCTAAAACTTATGCTCATCAGTTGTCTAATGATCAACTAATGTCAATCTTCCCTCTTCCTTGAAGGACAGGAAGAGAGGAAGCTAATGGAATCTATTAGGAGTTCAGATGCCTCCAAGATGAAATGTCTGAGTATAGGTCCTGAATCAATCCTTGATGCCAGATATTCTTGTCCGATAATCAAAGCAGGCAGGTCTGGAATACTTCAAGAGCGGTTAATAATTGACCAATCGATAGTCAGGGTCATTGATGGGAACTTGAGAAGTAGAGCTTTGACTTGGAATCTTCCAATCCTGTAAACCAGTGCCCTAACCTTAGCTGGAAAAGCAGAATCTTACTAATACTCCGTGCTGGTAAGCTGCACAATTTAAGTTGTTTAAACTCTAATAGTAACCCTATGGGCACCTTAAGTTGTGGATCTTATGAACATATACCCACAATTTTTGGGCTTAAACAAGTAGTATTGTCCTTGTTCAGGCAGGAAGAAGCTATTTATGTGGATTTCATAGTTTGCATAATACTGAAGAAACAACCTCTGCCATTGTCCATTTTCATAAAATAAGGTAGGTATGGCTTTTCAGGGCAACAGGGTTGGGCATTAAATGTGGCCCTGTCAGCATCGGCCACATCCTGAGAACAAATTGTAAACCGTGAACAAAAGTCAATGAAGAAATATTTTAATACACAGAACACTCAATATCCAATTTCTTACACTAGATGTTTTAAAAATTGTATCTGCACACTGAAAACTAGTTTCCAATGCTATGTTATGCCATTAATTGTCTTGGAGATTGAACTTCTGTCGTTAGGTAGCTACTTGTTACTAATTAAAACAGGAATATTTGCACAAGAGTATAATTTGTTCCTATAAGGGATTTTCTTTCTTTAATGTTACAAAAGCACAGAAGACCTTATTGCACATATTTCATCTGGCAACAAATAATCTTTGGTTATTGTTTTGTGGCAAAATCCTAGCAAACAATCTCTCCAAAAAAGGAGAACATGTCAAGCAAGCCAAAACATCTACATTAATACTAGTTTCAAACATCTATTGCAGATAAAATAATACATCAATGCAGCATAAACTAGACATGGAAAGAAGTTTCCTGTATATTAAAGTGTGTTCATAGAATCATATGATATTGCAACACAGAGGGGGCCATTTGGCCTGTCGTGTTTGTGCTGGTTCTTTGAAAGAGTTGTTCAATGTAGTCCCACGCCCCAGCTTTTTCCTTATAACCCTGCAAATTAGTTCTCTTCAAATACATCTGCAATTGCCTTTTGAAAGTCCAGGTGGAATCTGATGCCACCACCCTTTCAGGTAGTGTGAAGCAGATCTTAACAATCTTGTGTGAAAAAATGTCTCCTCATCTATGCCCTCTGGATATTGACCCACTTGCCAGAGAAAAGTTTCTCCCTACTTGCTCTATCAAAACCCTTCTTAATTACTTATCCCCTTAACTCTCTCTGCTCTAAGGTGAACAATCACAAAACAATCACAGTTCCTCCAATTTTTCCACATAATTCAAGTCTCTCATCTCTGCTATTATCCAGGTAAACAGATAAGACCCACAACAATGTAGTTGACACTTAACTGTCCTCTGAAATTGCCTAGCAAACCACTCAGTTGTAACAAAACCACTACGAGAAACAATAAGACCACCATCCAGCATCGACCTCAGCACCGGGTACGGAAACGACAACGGCACATCCAGCCCAGTCGACCCTGCAAAGTCCTCCTCACCTCCTCATCTGAAGGACATAGCTGCCAGATTGGGTTCGCGGCTGGTTGTGAGAGGACCGACATGAGGGCAAAATCTACTTGACCTTGCCCTCACCAATCTACCTGTTGCAGATGCCTGTGTCCATGACAGCATTGGTAGCAGTGACCACCGCACAGTCATTGTGGAGACAAAATCCTGTCTTCACACTGAGGACACCCTCATTGTGTTGCGTGCTACCACAATCTGTAACCTCATGGCCTGGCATATCCCTCAATCAACCATTACCATTAAGCCAGGGGACGAACGCTTGTACAAAAAGTGGGTGCAGAAAAGCATGACAGGAGCAGCACCAGACCTAAATACGAAGTGCCAACCTGGGGAAGCTGAAACACAGGACTACATGCATGCTAAAAAGCAGAAGCAACATGCCATAGACAGGGCTAAGCAATCCCACAATCAACAGATCAGATCAAAGATCTGCAGTCCTGCCACATCCTGTCATGAATGGCGTTGAACCATTAAATAACTAGCGGGAGGAGGAAGCTCCATGAATATCCCCATCTTCAATGATGGCGGAGCCCAGCACGTGAGTGCAAAAGACAAGGCTGAAGCATATGCAACCATCTTCAGCCAGAAGTGCCGAGTGGATGATCCATACTGACCTCCTCCTGAGATCCCCACCATCACAGAAGCCAGTCTTCAGCCAATTCGAACTGGATACAACAAAGGCTAGGACAACATCCAGCTATCGTGCTGAAGACTTGTACTCCAGAACTAGCTGCGCCTCTAGCCAAGCTGTTCCAGTACAGCTACAGTACTGGCATCTATCTAACAATGTGGAAAACTGCCCAGGTATGTCCTGTCCACAAAAAGCAGGAAAAGTGCAATCCAGCCAATTTCTGCCTCATCAGTCTACTCTCAATCATCAGCAAAGAGATGCAAAGTGTCATTGACAGTGCAATCAAGCGGCACTTACTCACGAATAACCTGCTCACCGATTCCCAGTTCAGGTTCCACCAGGACCACTCGGCTCCATACCTCATTACAGCCTTGGTCCAAACATGGACTTGACATCAAGGCAGCATTTGACCGAGTGTGGCATCAAGGAGCCCCAGTAAAATTGAAGTCAATGGGAATCGGGGGGAAACTTTCCACTGGTTGGAGTCATATCTAACGCAAAAGATGGTTGTGGTGGTTGGAGGTCAATCATCACAGCCCCAGAACATCGCTGCACGAGGTCCTCAGGGCAATGTCCTAGGCCCAACCATCTTCAGCTGCTTCATCAATGACCTTCCCTTCAGCATAAGGTCAAAAGTGGGGATGTTCGCTGTTGACTGCACAGTGTTCAGTGTTATTCGCAACTTCTCAGACAATGGAGCAGTCCATTCCCGCATGCAGCAAGACCTGGATGACATTCAGGCTTGGGCTGATAAGTAGCAAGTAACATTTGCACCACACAAGTGTCAGGCAATGCATATCTGCAACAAGCGAGAGTGTGACATTCAACAGCATTACCATCGCCAAATCCCCCACCATCAACATCCTGGGGGTCACCATTGACCAGAAACTTATCTGAACCAGCCACATAAATACTGTGGCAACAAGAGCAGGTTAGAGGCTGGGTATTCTGCTGCGAGTGTTTCACCTCCTGACTCCCCAAAGCCTTTCCACCATCTACAAGGCACAAGTCAAGCATGTGATGGAATACTCTCCACTTGTCTGTATGAGTGCAGCTCCAACAACACTCAAGAAGCTCAATACCATCCAGGACAAAGCAGCCCATCCACCACCTTAAACATTCATTCCCTCCATCACCAGCATGGCTGCAGTGTGTATGATCAACAAGATTAACTGCAGCAACTCGCCAAGACTTTTTCGGCAGCACCTCCCAAACCCACGACCTCTACCACCAAAAGGACAAGGGCAGAAGGCGTATGGAAACACCACTACCACCACGTTACCCTCCAAATCACAAGTATATCGCCATTCCTTCATCGTCGTTGGGTCAAAATTCTAGAACTACCTCCCTAACAATAACAACTTGTATTTATATAGCACCTTTAACGTAGTGAAAATGTTCCAAGGCACTTCACAGAAGTATTATAGGTTGAACCCCCCTTATCCAGAAATCTCTTATCCAGAACCATCCCTCATTCCCGGCCACAGGGTGGCGCCTACACAGAACTCCGACATGAACAAATTGAAGTCCTGCCTCGCTGCCGACTCCCGCAATTGCTGGCCTGACCCCGTGATCCACCGCCACCCCACCCCCTCTCCCCATGATCTCTCTGCCGCATTCCCAGCTCCAAGCCAGCCAGCCCCGATATTTCCTTGCTCAGTACCTGTACCATTCAATTTAACATGACCAACCATCACCCAGAAAAACCCCTTATCCAGAACAGGCCAGGTCCTGAGGGTTCCGGATAAGGGAGGTTCAATCTGTATAAGATAAAAAGTTTGACACCGAGCCACATAAGGAGAAATCAGGGCAGGTGACCAAAAGCTTGGTCAAAGTGGTAGGTTTTAAGGAGCGTTTTGAAGGAGGAGAGGGCGGGAGGCGGAGTGGTTGAGGGAACAGAAGGCACGGCCACCAATGGTTGAGCGATTATAATCAGGGATGCTCAAGAGGGCAGAATTAGAGGAGCGCAGACACCTCACGGGTCGGGGGTTGTGGGGTTCCGGGAGGGTGCCGAGCACCTAAAGTACCGTCGTGGAGAGCATGCAGAAATCAAGCGCAGACAGCAGAAAGAGCGTGCGGCACACCAGGCTCCCCACCCACCCTTTCCTTCAACCACTGTCTGCCCCACCTGTGACAGAGACTGTAATTCCCGCATTGGACTGTACAGACACCTGAGAACTCACTTTTAGAGTGGAAGCAAGTCTTCCTCGATTCCGAGGGACTCCTATGATTATGATGATGTTGTGGGGTTGGAGGAGATTACAGTGATAGGGAGGGGCGAGGCCATGGAGGGATTTGAAAACAAGGATGAGAATTTTGAAATCGAGGCATTGCTTAACTGGGAGCCAATGCAAGTCAGCGAGCACAGGGGTGATGGGTGAGCGAGACTTGGTGCCAGTTAGGACACGGGTAGTCGAGTTTTGGATCACCTTTAGTTTACGTAGGGTAGAATGTGGGAGGCCTGCCAGGAGTGCATTGGAATAGTCAAGTCTAGAGGTAACAAAGGCATGGATGAGGGCTTCAGCAGCGGATGAGCTGAGGCAAGGGCGGAGACGGGCGATGTTGCAGAGATGAAAATAGGTGGCCTTAGTTATGCTGCGGATAACTCATTTCAGAGTCAAATATGAGGTTACGAACAGTCTGGTTCAGCCGCAGAGGGATGGAGTCGGTGGCTAGGGAACGGAGTTTGTGGCGGGGGCCGAAAACAATACTTTGGTCTTCCCAATATTCAATTAGAGAAAATTTCTGCTCATCTAGAATTGGATGTTGGACAAGCAGTCCGGCAATTTAGTGCTGTGGCTGGGTCGAGAGAACTGGTAGTGAGGTAGAACTGGGTGTCATCAGCGTACATGTGGAAATTGATGCTGTGCATTCGGATAATGTCATCAAGGGGCAACATATAGATGAGAAAAAGAAGGGGACCAAGAATAGATCTTTGGAGGCACCAGAGGTAACGATGCGGGGGCAGGAAGAGAAGCCATTGCAGGTGATTCTCTGACTACAATTAGATAGATAAAAATGTAACCAGGCGAGTGCAGTCCCACACCCAACTGGACGACGGTGGAGAGGCACCGTAGAAGGATAGAATGGGCAACCATGTCAAAAGTTGCTGATAAGTTAAGAAGGACGAGGAGGGATACAGCACTGTGGGAGTACTTTCACCACACGGACCGCAGCGGTTGAAGGCGGCGGCTCACCAACTCCTTCTCAAGGGCAATTAGGGATGGCAATAGACGCTGGCATTGCCAGTGACGCCCACATCCCATGAACGAATAAAAAAAATATCATGACTTCCTTGTAGTTGTATCCAATGCCAAGTATCCCACATGCTTTCTTCACTGCCTTCTCAACTTGCGATGGATTTGTGTATATGCACTCCCTGGTTCCTCTGATCATGCACCTCCCTCAATTTAGATTATACTGCCCCTCCATGTTGTTCCTCCCACAGTACATCAATTCACACCGATTTGCATTTATTTGCATCTGCCATGTGTCTGCCCATTTCACCAATCTATGTTCTCCTGAAGTCTGCTACTATAGACACATGGGATTATAATATTATAGAAATTACTGAGACATGGCTGAAAGAAGGAAAGGAAGGTAGCTCAACAGTCCTGGTTGCAGGGTTTTCAGACGAGATAGAGAGGGGATTAAAAAAGGAGGGGGGAGGTCGCAGTATTATTAAAGAAACAATTACAGCTGTGAGGAGGGATTATATGTTAGAAGGATAATCAAATGAGGCCATACGAGTTGAACTAAAGAACAAAAAAGGGGTAATCACACTGCTGGCGTGCATGTACTATAGACCTCCAAACAGTCAGAGGGAGATAGAAGAGTAAATGTGTAGGCAAATTTCTGACAAGTGCAAAAACAATAGGGCAGTAATAGTGGAACATTTCAATTACCCTAATATTAACTGGGATATTACTGGTGTAAAAGGTACAGAGGGCACAGAATTCCTAAATTGCATTCTGGAGAACTTTTTAGCCAATATGTAGCAAGCCCAACAAGTGGGGCGGGAATGGAACAGGGCAGGTGGAAGGAGTAGCAGTGGGAGAGCATTTTTGTGGTAGTGATCATAATTCATAGTTTTAGTATAATTATGGATAAGGACAAAGAAAAAACAGGAGTAAGGGAGAAAGCCAATTTTACTAGGCTGAGAAGTGATTTAGCAAAAGTGGACTGGAAACAGTTACTTGAAGGTAAATCATTGCCAGAGTAGTGGGAGCCATTCAAGAGAAAGGTACAGGGAGTTCAGGGTAAACATGTTCCCACAAAGAAAAAGAGTAGAATGGACACATTTAGATCCCCCTGGATGACAAGGTGCATACAGGGTAAGATAAGGCAAAAAAGGGAAGCCTGTATCAGACATCGTGAGCTCAATACCGCAGAAAGCTTGGAAGAGTATAAAAAGTGCAGGGGTGAAATTAAGAAGGACATTAGGAAAACAAAAAGAGAACATGAAAAAATACTGGCAAGTAGAATCAAAGAAAACTCAAAGATGTTTTACAATTACATAATGAGCAAGAGGATAACTAAGGAAAGAGTAGGGCCTATTAGGGACCAAAATGGAGATCAATGTGAGGAGGCGGAGGATGTGGGTAAGGTATTACTTTGTGGCTGTCGTCACGAAAGAGGGGGACGATGCCGACATTGAAGTTCAGGAGGAAGATAGTGAAATATTGGACAGGATAAACATAGTAAGTTTTAAGGGGTTTAGCATCCTTGAAAGTAGATAAATCACCAGGACTGGATGAAATATATCCGAGGCTACGAAAAGAAACAAGGGAGGAAATTACGGAGACTCTGACCATAATTTTTCAATCCTCCCTGGCTACAAGAGTAGTGCCAGAGGATTGGAGAACCGTTAAAGTTGTACCATTGTTTATAAAAGGGAGGAAGGCATAAACTGAGCAATTACAGGCCAGTTAGTTTAACCCAAGTTAACAATAGCATTTTATCTGGTCATTATCACATTGCTGTTTGTGGGAGCTTGCTGTACGCAAATTGGCTGCTGCGTTTCCCGCATTACAGCAGTGACTACATTCCAAAAGTACTTCATTGGCTGTAAAGCGTTTTGAGATGTCCGGTGATCGTGAAAGGCGCTATATAAATGCAAGTCTGTCTATTTGTCAGTAGTGGAGAAATTATTGGAATCAATTCTGAGGGACAGTATAAACCTTCATTTAGAAAGGCACAGATTAATCAAGGAGGAAGATAGTGAAATATTGGACAGGATAAACATAGTAAGTTTTAAGGGGTTTAGCATCCTTGAAAGTAGATAAATCACCAGGACTGGATGAAATATATCCGAGGCTACGCAAAGAAACAAGGGAGGAAATTACGGAGACTCTGACCATAATTTTTCAATCCTCCCTGGCTACAAGAGTAGTGCCAGAGGATTGGAGAACCGTTAAAGTTGTACCATGGATTTGTTAAGGGAAGGTCATGTCTGATTTGATCGAGTTCTTTGAGGAGGTAACAAGGCGAGTCGATGAGGGCAGTGTGTTTGATGTAGTTTACATGGGATCCAAGGGAGAGTGACAAATTGGATCCAAAATTGGCTCAGTGGCAAGAAGCAAAGGGTAATGGTTGAGGGGAGTTTTAGTGACTGCAAGGCTGTTTCCAGTGGGGTTCCACAGGGCTCGGTACTCGGTCCCTTACTTTTTGTAGTATGCATTAATGATTTAGACTTAAAAGTAGGGGACATGATAAAGAAATTTGCAGATAATATAAAAATTGACTGTGTGGTTGACAGTGAGAAGGAAAGCTCTGGACTGCAGGAAGATATCGATGAACTGTTCAATTGGGCAGAAAAGTGGCAAATGGAATTCAATCCGGAAAAGTGTGAGGTAATGCATTTGGGGAGGGGCAAAAGGCAAGGGAATACACAATAAATGGGAGGATACTGAGAGGTGTGGAGGAACAGAGGGATCTTGGAGTATATGTCCACAGATCCTTAAAGGTAGCAGGATAGGTCGATAAGGTAGTTAAAAAGACATACGGAATGCTTTCTTTTATGAGCCGAGGCATAGAATACAAGAGCAGGGAAGTTATGCTAGAACTGTATACAACACTAGTTAGGCCACAGTTTGAGTACTGTGTGCAGTTCTGGTCACCACATTACAGGAAGAATGTGATTGCACTGGAAAGGTTGCAGAGGAGATTTACGAGGACGTTGCCAGGACTAGAAAACTTTAGGAAAGATTTGATAGGCTGGGGTTGTTTACCATGGAACAGAGGAGGCTGAGGGGAGATTTAATTGAGGTGTATAAAATTATGAGGGGCCTAGATAGAGTGGATAGGAAGAACTTATTTCCCTTCGCAGAGGGGTAAATAGCCAGGGGGCATAGATTTAAAGTAGTTGGTGGAAGGATTAGAGAGGAGGTGAGGAAAATTATTTCACCCAGAGGGTGGTGGGGATCTGTAACCCACTGCCTGAAAGGGTGGTAGAGGCAGAAACCCTCATCACATTTAAAAGGTACTTGGATGTTCACTTAAACAGCCATAACCTACAGGGCTACGGACCTGGTGCTGAAAGGTGGGATTAGGCTGGGTAGCCCTTTTTCGACCAGCATGGACATGATGGGTCGACTGGCCTCCTGCTGTGTCGTAATTTCCTATGATTCTAACCTGCTCACTATTTACAACATTGCCAAGTCTTGTATTATGTGCAAACTTTGAAATTGTACTCCCTTTCTCCAAGTCTAGGTAATTTATATATACTGTAACAAGAAAAGCAATGGTCCTAATACCAATCCCTGGTGTAGCCCACTGCATACTTCCCTCCAGTCAGAAAAACATCCGTTCACCATGACTCTCTGCCTATCCCTTAGGCAATTACGTACCCAAATTATCACGGTACATTTAATAATACCATGTGCTTCTAATGTGTTTCGATTCCAGAAGTTCCTATAGCGATGCTCATACTAAACTGGTTGTAAAGTACAAGAATCAGAACATTTTACATATTTCTGAAAAATAAAAATAATACTAATTATTTAAGCCCAATAATGAAGTGTAGCCAATGTGAGCCATCCATGTATACTAACATTAAGGGCTGGAAATTCAGCAACCTTCCACCGCGTTTTTCGGTGGTATTTCGCTGTTTTGGGCGGAAAACGGTGTGGTGGTTCTGCCGGCGGTTTGAAATACCGCTGGGGAGTGGACTGCCGGCGTTCAAGACTGGAAAAAGCGCTTTTGCTCGAGTTTGGTCTCAGTGGTTACCCGTAGATAGGGTCAAAAAAAAAACAGCGAGGAAAATAATCTGTTGGTGCAGCCCTTGGAAACCGCGGGAGGTATGAAAACCTGCTAAAAAAATAAGTTAAAGTTTATTTTAAAATTCTTTTGCAGTGATTCACTAGAAAAGGTGAATGTTTTGCGATTTTTTATTTTTTGGAAAAATATTTTTTGTGTCTTCCCAATGTGGAAATGTATTTTTATCTAAGCTGATACCATACGGTATTTGGGTGCCCTTTGCAATATATATATAGAACAAAATGGAGTCCTGGTCCTTCTAGAACTTTCTGCATAAAGGCAGTCAGCTTGCATAAACAGCTAAACCTGGTTTGAGATGGCTGATTGCCATCAGACAGCTAGGAGACAAGTCATGCTGAGACAAGTACCCCTCCTCCATGGTGCTCTCCTATTGTCTATACAACACAAGTTCTATGCCACCCCACCCTTTTCGAAGTACTCAAACCACCAGCCATTATCTCTTGTAGAGACCTCATCCATTTGATGCAAACAGATAAACTGACTAGGAAACTGAACAATCCTGACACAATGCAAGACAGGTAATAGCTCATTACCTCACTCTCATGGAGTAATGACCGGCTGGCCAACTAATAACCCTGACAAAAGGAAATATCTGGAAACCATGTCAGGACAAGGATGTAGTAATTAACTCTTTATCTGTATTCACTGACTATGAGACAGAGCCAATATACAGGGAGAGGCCATAACTTGGGTTTTACGTAATAAATATCTTGTGAAACTGTACCATTTTGGAGGTGTTCACTTAGCCCTTGACTGAGTGTGACCTGCCCCTTACTAGCAAGTAAATTAAAGAAACTTCTGCCGGAGCTGAAAGTGTTGGAGTCATTCTTTTCGGAGGTCGAGATTTCGACACCCCCGCCCGAGGCCTTTGAGAAAATGTGCAGAAAATTTGTGATTTATGCCGCAAATCTTCGTGCAACGCTGATTTTTCCCACCGGGCGGATTTCCCCCCATTTTTTCCCAAATCTTCCGCCTCCAAATCATAGTGGAGTCATAGCGTTTTTTTTGGTGGCAAAAAAACACTATGGGCCCAAGTTTCCACACGATAAAAAACGGGCGTCCCTCCGAGCTGGGCGCCCGTTTTTCGCGCCTAAAACGGCGCCGGAAAAAAAACTCGCGATTCTGGAGAGCCCAGCAGCTCCTTGTCTGTTTGGCGCGGCGCCCAGGGGAGCGGAGCCTACACTCGCGCCGATTTTGTAAGTGGGAGGGGGCAGGTACTATTTAAATTAGTTTTTTTTCCTGCCGGCAACCCTGCGCGTGTGCGTTGGAGCGTTCGCGCACACGCAGTGTGAAGGAAACATTGGCACTCGGCCATTTTTGTAGTTCTTTTTAGCTGTTTAATTTTTGAACATTTTTTAATAAAAGCACATTGCCATCAGCACATCAGCACTGAGGCTTCCTGCAGCCTTCTCACTGTCTCCTTCCCGCCCGCCGTCTGGAACGGCTTCCTCCCACCCCCCCCTACTGCGTTCGGTCAATCGGGCCTGCACTCCCTCCCTCCTGCCATCTGGAACGTCTTCCTCCGCCCCCCCCCCCCTCCCCCGCTGCGTTCGGGTGGGCGGGCGGTCGGTCGGGCCCGCACTCCCTCCCTCCCTCCCGCCGTCTGGAACGTCTTCCTCCCCACCCCCCCCGCTGCGTTCGGGCAGGCGGTCGGTCCCGCACTCCCTCCCTCCCTCCCTCCTTCCCGCCGTCTGGAACGTCTTTCTCCCCCACCCCCGCTGCGTTCGGGCGGGCGGGCCCGCACTCCCTCCCTCCCGCCGTCTGGAACGGCTTCCTCCTCCCCCCCCCCTGCCGTCGGGAACGAACAAACGAACTTGTGAGGCTGGCTGAAGCACTTTCACACAGGTAGGAAGATGGTTTATTTAATCTTTCCTTTGCTTATAAATGTTTATTCAGGTTGGATTTATTTGTATAATATTTGTATAAGTATAAATAAGGATTTATTGTCGAATTTAATGACTTCCCTTCCCCCCCCTCCCCCCCACCTCGTTCTGGACGCCTAATTTGTAACCTGCGCCTGATTTTTTAATGTGTAGAACAGGTTTGTTCAGTTCTACAAAAATCTTCACTTGCTCCATTCTAAGTTAGTTTGGAGTACGTTTTCACTGTGGAAACTTTGAAATCAGGCGTCAGTGGCCGGACACGCCCCCTTTTGAAGAAAAAAATTCTGTTCCAAAGTAGAACTATTCTACCTGACTAGAACTGCAGAAAAAAAATGTGGAGAATTGCAATTTCTGAGATAGTCCGTTCTCCACCAGTTGCTCCTAAAAATCAGGCGCAAATCATGTGGAAACTTGAGCCCTATGACCCAAAAAGGAATTTCCAGCCCATAGAATGTAAACTATGCTATTAATGTCAAATATAAAAAAATTACAGCACAAGTTTAGAGCTGAGCTGGAACAGTTTATTTCTGGAATTACAAAGTTAAATTCTACATTCATTACATATTACATAATGCACAAATAGACTAAAGTGACTGCACATCTTAATTTGGCACAAATGCTCGCAGAATTATGAATATTACATCTTGATTGGCAGCTAAACTATTAAATGTTCTAAAAGATTGATAATTAAATACTATATATGACATGTCTCATCATGACAGGTGACAGTTTAGACAAGCAAAGAAAGTTGAAGCTGTCACTCCTACTCATCTAATGAAGTGATGACAAAGTTTAAAAAAATCATCTAGTTAATAATAATTCGTTCAAATTACTGATCCTGAACTAGAATATATAGAAAAAATAAATATATAAATATAAGAACTTGCATTTATATAGCATCTTTCACAATGTCAGAATGTCCCGAAATGTTTCATAGCCAATGACTTACTTCTGAAGTGTAGTCACTATTGTTATGTAGGCAAACTACTGGTTATGACTCCAGTCACTGGTCTAAATGGTGTATGTAATTCACTAGAAAAATCTGAATTATGATGAAATATTTCCTATCCTTTTTTTTTTTATAAATGTGTTTTTTCTAGAAGATCGAAAAGGATGGTAATACATTACTTGAAATAATACTTGTAGTCAGAAGGACAGTTTTAGGACTCTGGGTTAGTTGCCCAGATATCTAGATCAGGACATTTGTTTAGAATAGAAACAATTCAAGATCATGTGCTTTTAGCAAAGGTAGTATTTCTGCTAAAGCAGAGAAGGCCAAGAGGAGGTTTCACTGAGGTTATTAAAATCATGAAGGGTTTTTCATAGAGTGATTTGGTTAAAAAAAAAACTATTTCCTTTAGTTGGGGAGTCAATGACGAGAAATTATCAATTTAAAATTGACACTAAGGAGAGATTAGAGAAATTTCTTTATGCAGAAAACTGTTGGAGTAGGAAATGCTTTGCTACAGGAAATGAGGTAGAGACCATTAAATCTTCAAGGGGAAATTGGATAAATACTTGAAGCAATTGGACGTTGGAGAAGGGCTATGGGGAAGAGAGCAAGACAGTTGGATTGGTTTTGAATTGCTCCAGCAAAGAGCTGGCACTGACATGATAGGCCAAATTGCATCCTTCTATGTTTTTGTGATTGTTCCCCTTCCCCAGTTAAAGGATTCTTCCACTGAAAGTATGCAATACGTGGGATATTTTCTCTGCCGATGAGTGTAATAACTGTAGTTACATTTTGAGATCATTTAAATATTTACCACATCAGCTGTTAAAGACTCAGTAAGATACAACACTAGTGCTCATGCATTAACATATTCTATTGCTCATGCAAGACCATGGGCCTGAATTTGCGGTTGGTGACTTCCTGCAGGCGGACACCTTCGATGGCAAAAAATCTACGAACCTACCTGATCGTCCTGGATCCACGGAGACTCGCGCTCCTGGGCCTCTATGCGTAGACATGCGTTGAACCCACGTATTCCAGGGGGGCATGCCATTTGCAAGCACTCCTGGGATCACGTGGGCTGGCCCAACCAAACATGGAATCCCCATTCATGCTTATGGGGATCACATAAAAAAACACGAACATAAATTTAAAAAAACAAATTACATATTTATAATTAATTAAAATACAATATACAGGCAACTCTCGATTATCCGTACACAGATCCAACGAGAAACCATTGTAATAGGATTTAAAATTCTGTTGCGAACAAGTGAAAAGACAGCTCCAAATAATTTGGAAAAATCGCCTTCCAAACACTGTACTCATTTGTATTTGCTCATTCTCTCTCTCTCTCTCTCTCTCTCTTTCACACTTGCACATTCTCTCTCTCACACACTCTCTCTCTCTCTCTCTCTCTCTGTCACCATAAAAATCACCCTTCTCTGTCCTTGCTTTGCTGGTGTGTGTGCACGCGCTGCTGCAGCTGTTGTCTCTCGCGGCCGCCGCTGACGTTGGGAACAGGGGCCGTGCCGACACTGGGTTCCAGGCACAGAACCTGTACATGCATGCTGGTAATGTCCATCTTTTGTTACTGTTTGTAGCTGATTGTATTGATTCATTAAAGTTTTAACTTATAAATGTAAACATGCCCTAACGATTGTATTTATTCATTAAAGTTTTAACTTATAAATGTAGACTCACCCTAACGGAAAAATCGTTTACGCGGAATAGCCCAATCCCCGAGGGACCCAAATAATCGAGAGTTGCCTGTAATTAAACATTTAAAGCAAAAATGTAATTTTTTGAAAAATAATTTTAAATGTTTTAAAGGGGCTAAAAATAACCTTTTAAAAATGTTTGACTGTTTAAATGATATAAAATTATTTTTTTTAAATTCATTTAAACTCTTACGCAGGCGTTAAGAGTTTTACAAATATTCGCTGGGCAGAAGTTCTCCACTTGAGTATGCCCTTTTCCTGGGGTTGTGGATGATCTGTGAAGGCTCGTGACAGTTCGCAAGTTCCGGGTTTTCGCGCATGCACTTCGCAGGCGCTTATGCACCTGTAGGGGCCACAAAATACAGGCCCATTTTTTTCCAGGATGGGCGAGACCAGCATATCTAGCCCATCCCTAGTTGCTCTTGAGAAGGTGGTGGTGGGCCTTTTATGAAACAACTTGTATTTATATAGCACCTTTAATGTAGTAAAACGTCCCAAGGCACTTCACAGGAGTGTTATAAGACAAAACAAATAAATTTGACACCGAGTCACATAAGAAGAAATTATGGCAGGTAGGTATTAAGGAATGTCTTAAAAGAGGAAAGAGAGTTGAGAGGCGAAGAGGTTTAGGGAGGGAGTTCCAGAGCTTAGGCCCAGGCAGCTGAAGACACGGCCACCAATGGTTGAGCAGTTATAATCAGGGATGCTCAAGAAGGCAGAATTAGAGGAGCGCAGATGTCTCTGGGGTATGGGGGGGAATTTGTGGTGTTGGAGGAGATTACAGATATAGGGAGGGGCGAGGCCATGGAAGAATTTGTAAACAAGGATGAGAATTTTGAAATCGAGGCGTTGCTTAACCGGGAGCCAATGTAGATCAGCGAGCACAGGGGTGATCGGTGAGTGGAACTTGGTGCGCGTTATGCCACGGGCTGCTGAGTTTTGGATTACCTCAAGTTTACGTCAAGGGTAGAATGTGGGAGGCCAACCAGAAGTGCATTGGAGTAGTCGTGGCTACAGCCAACAAAGGCATGGATGAGGGTTTCAGCAGCAGATGAGCTGAGGCAGGAGCGGAGACGGGCAATGTTACGGAGGTGGAAATAGGCGGTTTTAGTTATGCCGCGGATATGTTGCCGGAAGCTCATTTCGGGGTCAAATATGACACCTAGATTGCAAACAGTCCGGTTCAACCTCAGACAGATACTAGGGAGAGAGATGGAGCCGGTGGTCAGGGAAGGCAGTTTGTGGCGAGAACCGAAGAATATGGCTTCGGTCTTCCCAATATTTAATTGGAGAAAATTTCTGCTCATCCAGTACTGAATGTCGGACAAGCAGTCTGACAATTTAAGAGACCATGGAGGGGTCGAGAGAAGTAGTGGTGTGGTAGAGCTGAGCGTGAGCATACATGTGAAAACTGATGTTGCGTTTTTGGATGATGTCGCCAAGGGGCAGCATATAGATGCGAAATAGGAGGGGGCCAAGGATAGATCTTTAGGGGACACCAGTGGTAATGATGCGGGAGTGGGAAGAGAAGCCATTACAGGTGATTTTCTGGCTACGGTTAGATAGATAAGATTGGAAACAGGCGAGTGCAGTCCCTCCCAGCTGGACGATTGTGGAGAGACGTTGGAGGAGGATGGAGGATGGAGTGGTCAACCGTGTCAAAGGCTGCAGATAGGTTGAAAAGGACGAGGAGGGATAGTTTTCCCTTGTCACAGTCACAGAGGATGTCATTTGTGACTTTGATGAGAGCCGTTTCGGAACTGTGGCAGGGGCAGAAACAAGATTGAAGGGATTCCGAAATGGAGTTCTGGGAAAGATGGGCATGGATTTGGGAGAAACAGAGAAAATATGTGCAGGAGTAGGCCATTCGGTCCTTCGAGCCTACACCACTATTCAATATAATCATGGCTGATCATGCAACTTCAGTACCCCATTCCTGCTTTCTCTCCATATCCCTTGATCCCTTTAGCCGTAAGGGCTACATCTAACTCCCTTTTGAATATATCTAATGAACTGGCCTCAACAACTTTCTGTGGGAGAGAATTCCACAGGATCACAATTCTCTGAGTGAAGAAGTTTCTCCTCATCTCGGTCCTAAATGGCTTACCCCTTATCCTTAGGCTGTGACCCTTGGTTCTGGACTTCCCCAAGATCGGGAACATTCTTCCTGCATCTAACCTGTCCAATCCCGTCAGAATTGTATATGTTTCTATGAGATCCCCTTTCATTCTTCTACATTCCAGTGAATATAAGCCTAGTCGATCCAGTCTTTCTTCACATGTCAGTCCTGCCATCCCAGGAATCAGTCTGGTGAACCTTTGCTGCACTCCCTCAATAGCAAGAATGTCTTTCCTCAGATTAGGAGACCAAAACTGTACACAATATTCAAGGTGGGGCCTCATCAAGGCCCTGTACAACTGTAGGAAGACCTCCCTGCTTCTATACTCAAATCCTCGCGCTAGGAAGGTCAACATGCCATTTGCCGCCTTCACCACCTGCTGTACCTGCATGCCAACTTTCAATGACTGATGTACCATGACACCCAGGTCTCTTTGCACCTCCCCTTTTCCTAATCTGTTACCATTCAGATAATATTCTGCCTTCCTGTTTTGGCCACCAAAGTGGATAACCTCACATTTATCCACATTATACTGCATCTGCCATGCATTTGCCCACTCACCTAACATGTCCAAGTCACCCTGCAGCCCCTTAGCATCCTCCTCACAGCTCACACTGCCATCCAGCTTAGTGTCATCTGCAAACTTGGGAGATATTACATTCAATTCCTTTGTCCAAATCATTAATAATGTATATTGTAAATAGCTGGGGTCCCAGCACTGAACCTTGCGGTACCCCACTAGTCACTGCCTGGCCATTCTGAAATGGACCCGTTTATTCTTACTCTTTGCTTCCTGTCTGCCAACCAGTTCGCTATCCACGTCAATACATTATTCCCAATACCATGTGATTTAACTTTGCACACTAATCTCTTGTGTGGGACATTGTCAAAAGCCTTTTGAAAGTCCAAATACACCACATCCACTGGTTCTCCCTTGTCCACTCTACTAGTTACATCCTCAAAGAATTCTAGAAGATTTATCAAGCATGATTTCCCTTTCATAAATCCATGCTGACTTGGGCCGATCCTGTCACTGCTTTCCAAATGCGCTGCTATTACATCTTTAATAAGTGATTCCAACATTTTCCCCACTATGTCAGGCTAGCCGGTCTATAATTCCCTGTTTTCTCTCTCCCTCCTTTTTTAAAAAGTGGGGTTACATTAGCTACCTCCAATCCATAGGAACTGACCCAGAGTCTATAGAATGTTGGAAAATGACCACCAATGCATCCGCTATTTCAAGGGCCACTTCCTTAAGTACTCTGGGAATTTATCGGCCGTCAATCCCATCAATTTCCTGAACACAATTTCCTGACTAATAAGGATTTTCTTCATTTCCTCCTTCTCGCTAGACCTTCGGTCCCCTAGAAGGTTATTTTTGTCTTCCTTAGTGAAGCCAGATCCAAAGTATTTGTTCAATTGCCATTTCTTTGTTCCCCATTATAAATTCTCCTGATTCTGACTGCAAGGAACCTACATTTGTCTTCACTAATCTTTTTCTCTTCACATATCTATAGGGCGACAACACATTCAAGGACTTTGGAGAGGAAAGGGAGGTTGGAGATGGGCTGGTGGCTTGCAAGGACGGAGGGGTCAAGGGTTGTTTTTTTTGAGAGGGGTGACGGCAGCAGATTTAAAGGAGGGGGACAGTACCTGAGGAGAGCAAACCATTAACAATGTCATCTAACATGGGAGCCAGAAAAGGAAGTTGGGTGGTCAGTAATTTAGTGGGAAAAGGGTCAAGGGAGCAGGAAGTGGGTCTTATGGATAAGATATGCATGGAGAGGATCATGGAGATTAGAGAGAAACTAGAGAAAAATGTGCGTTCAGGTCTAGGGCAAAGGGGAACCTCAGATGTTTGGCCTGGTGGGCTAGGAAGGGAAGTGGAAGCTGCTCGGATGGTCTCAATCTTTGAGACAAAAAAAGAGCTCCTTGCTCTTGTTGTTGGAGGTGAGTGTAGTGGAGAGAGGGTTTTAAAAAAACGGTTAGCAGTAGAGAATAGTAGCCGAGGGGTATCTTTGCATTCCAGAATGATCCTGGAATAGTGAGTAGTTTTGGCAGACAAGAGTTGGGCCCGATAATGCTTTATGTGGTCCAGTCAGATCTGGCAGTGAATGGCTAAACCAATTGTCCGCCACATCCGTTCAAGTCTGCGCCCCTTGGACTTGATCAAGTGAAGATGAGGGCCGTACCAGGGGGAACGGCAGGGTGAGAGAGAGTAATGGTTTTAATAGGGACCAGGTGGTGGTGAGGGGGTGGTTGAGAAGATCGGTGGCTGCACAAATGTCATGGTGAATGGAGGGCCAAAGGCTGGACAGTTTGGAATTGCTAAGTGCAGTTGGAAGAGAGTTTGGCAAGAGTTTTTCCAGGGACGGACGCAGAAGGAAGTAGGATTGGGTGGAGGAAGGGGAATGTGGGTGGAGAACGATACAAGGAAATGGTCAGAGATGGCCTTATCTGCAATTGACATGGTAGGAATAGCGAAGCTACAAGAGATGGCAAGGTCAAGGGGGTGGCAATGAATATGGGTTGAATGAGATTTAAAATACCATATAAAATACCATAGCACTTCATTGGTCTTTCACACATGGCACTCCATTTGCTGATATCAGATAACATACAGTTTAACCATCATACAGTTGATTCAACATACAGATAAACACATATTTGCAATTCCTCTCGTGTTAAGTGTTAAATCCCTTGACCATGTAGTGAATAACGATATCCTTTAAAGGCCAGAAATAAAACTGACAACATTCTTCTTTCTGCACGCAAGCTTTGCTTCGAAACCGTAAATAAACCCTTTTGTTAATTAGCTTGTACATAAGTTTGATTACATGTAGTATTATTGTCCCAAATAGGCTGATTCAACAAAGCAAATGCAAAATACAACTAGACTGGATTAAAGTGAAGAAACCATGATCAACTATTTGGTGATGAATTATTATCTTAGAAGTAACATTATTCAATAATATTCAACAGTAATGCGACTGCTGTGACAGATATGACGAGTTTCATCATTCATTTACAGTGAACCAAATGTTAGTTTTTTGAAAACTCCATTTCAAAATGTTGCACTCTGCGGAAAATAGATCCATATTTTTAGAGCGGATCACACAAGGCTCTTTGTTAATACTTTACTAATGTGAGATCACTGTTTTGGGCGAACGTGTTCTAAAGCATTGACAGCAATGTATCAAATCAGTATTTACCCACCGTATCTCAGACAAGAATACAAGCTGGATACAATTAAAACTACAGCGTGTTGGTACAGCATCTTCATAAAGGAAACGAGTCAGCCAAATAACCTTTGAATCCCATCATATGAGAAGGGAAACATTTCAACCACGGCGGTTAAAAATCAACCCGAGTCCCGCCGTGAATCAGAATATGATCGAATGAAGGGAACGGTAAACAACACTGAGAAGCAAAGATTTAATTTGAAAAGAGGCCCACAGTCGCGCTGTTTCTAAACGAAAATTAGATGCCGGCCGCTGTTTACTACCTTCGTGCTCCTCTGCTTCGGGTTACGAGCGTCTGACGAGCACCGATCGGTAACTATGGCAACCTCCGTTCCGGCCACTGTCTTCTTAGCGACAAAGACCGTGTTCTTCACATCAATGTAAAAGCGAGACCCCCAGATCCCTTGTTGATTTGCATTTGACACATTCGTCAGTAACCGCGATGGCCGTCACCGCGATGGCAAAGAGACTCGCAGCAACATCTTTCTCACTTGGGCTAATGCGCGGTGCCGAGAGACTCCCACAGCCCGCTTCTCGCGACAGCACCGCCGATCGGAGTGATGTGATTGGCTGGTTTGTATTGGCCGAGCGGGTGCTTTCGTTGGGAATTCAACGTCGATGCTCGGATGGGACGTTAGCAACGGGAGTTAAGCATGGGGGAGATGAGACGAGATGAGATGAATGGAACCGTTGAGAATGTTAAAGAAACGAAGCAGTGAGCACGTGCCGTCCCCCAACTATTCTAATTATAGGAGACAGTGACTGCATTGTACACATCTGCTTTTCGTTTTCTGTTCATACCGTTGAACAGCTGCTTCTTTACCCTGTTGGTAGCTTCCACCCGGTGCAGTCCGCGATACGCGCCTGCGCAGCTCGGGCCCATCGCACTCCAGGAAGCCGCTGGTTGCACTTGTTCAGTCGGTAACAGGACGGGTTAGTGAAGCTGATCCTGCTGTAGGTAAAGGCAGTCTGAGTGTCTTCATTCCCACAAGCGTTGTTTTCAGATTGAAAGATACGATCTGAAATTGCTGTTTTGTTTCACCTCTGTTGAAGAGCAATTTGTATATTTGGCAGTAATTGCTAGTTATGCTTCTCGGAGTAGTAAAATTATTGAGGAGCTTTCTAATATTATTTCCTTTCTGTTATGTCTTTAGATGCTCTGATAATGACTCCACGAGACAATGTGTTGTACTTGAACTGATAGTGACCTTTGTCCTTTCTGATAACTCCAGAGTGAGGATCACATATGGTGGCCTGCCTTTTATACTAGGCCTGGCACACCTGTACAGGTAACCTACAAATCTCCCACTGAGGTGCCCCCTGGTGGCACACCTTGTAATAGTACAAGCAGTAACCATGTAGGATACATGACATCACTCTTCCCCCCCCCCCCCCTTTTCTTTGCTTATTGCATGTACACAGCTCTGATCATCAATTACACATTTCACATCTAACTCACAGTTGCTGTTACATTGAGTGTGGAACTGTCCCTTTAAGTATGGTGGGTTGCAGGCCTCCTTTAAGGAGAGCCTTGCTATCTTTACCCCAATCCTCTTCTTTGCTTGGTGCCACATGTTGCTCCATCAGCGATGCATCTCGTGGTCTGGCTGCCGCCATATATTTCTTCAGCACATCACCTCATGGTTTGGTCGCCATCATTCCTCCATCCATGATGTCGACTGCGGTGATCCTCTTCTCCCTGGGTTCTGCCACCGAAGCTGGGAAGTTGCCTTTGGATCCGATTTTCTTCCTTCGGAGTCCTGTCACTGGAGCCTGGAAGGTGCGTTCGGGTCATCTCAGCTGGATCATGTCCACGCAGTCGTGCTGAGCGGTCTGTGCCTCGGGTGCTGTGCTGGTCTGCTCTTTGATGCTGTGTCCACCCGCAGGTGAGGGCTTGCTTTGCCTCTGAGCGCGGGGGTCGTCGATCCCTGGGGGGATGAAATCTTCCCAACTCCAATGGATCTTCTCCATCTACCTTCTGCTGAGTAGCGTTGGTCCATCTCCTGCAACAATCCTCAGAGGTAACCTGTGCAGCGTGCCATCATGGAGTACCTTTACATCCGCACTACCAACGACTGGGATAAGTTCATCGGTGTCGGTGCGCAGCTTTGCCTGAACCAGGACCAACTTGGGTCGTTCAGCTTGATTGCCCCATAGCCTTTCAAAAGCTTCTTGATTCATTATTGACTGGCTCGCCCCTTGTCCACTTCCATGAAGACTGGAATGCCATTTATCTCGACTTCCATTCTCAAAGGGGAACGCTCGGTGGTGCAGATAAACATGCTATATACCTCATCGTGGGGCTGAGCTGCCACTCTGACTATTGTTTCATAATCCGCACCGGATTCATGGCCATCTACAGACTCTTCATCAACACAGTGAGTCATATTTCTTTTACACATTCACTGGAGGTGGCCTTTTGTGCTGCAGCCTTTACATTCATAGTCTTAAAAGCGGCACTGGTGAGCCCTGTGATTCCCTCTGCAACGCCAGCATGGAGCTACTCAGTTAGTCCCCCTTGGCGGACTCTGAGTTAAGGGACTCGGGGAAGGTTCACATTCTACAGTCCAGCCTCTAAAAGGCACCACTCTATGCACAGTACTTGCCGAGTTTGAGTCCTGAGGATGAGTCTAGGCAGATGCCGCAGGTCGAGGTCATGAATGCCTGGCTCATGGAGATGGCCTTCTGCAGTGTGATTGTGGTATCCACAGACAGTAGCTTATGAAGAAGGCCCTCATGGCCGATTCCAATGACAGATATCCCATAGCGCTTTGGTGAGGTGGTTGCCGAAATCACATGGTGCCGCCAGCCTCCTGAGGTCTGCAGCATATTTCGTGATTTCCTGGCCTTCAGGCGTCGGTGGATGTAAAACTGGTGTCAGGCTGCGAGGATGCTCTCTTTGGGCTTGAGTTGATCTTGGATCAGCATTACAAGCTCCTCGTATGTCTTGGTCGTTGTCTTCGCTGGTGCCAGCAAGTCCCTGATGAGGCCATAGACAGTGGGCCCACAACTGGTTAGCAGGGTAGCTTTGTGCTTATCAGCCAGTGTGGCCAGATTGTCACCTGCCAGGTCGTTTGCTGTGAAGAAATGGTCGTGCCTCTCCACAAAGGCGTCCCAATCATCACCATCGGCGAACTGCTGCAACATACCGAGGGTAACCATTTTTGCGTGAAGGTCCGTAATCTCGTCGCCAATTGTTATGTCTTTAGATGCTCTGATAATGACTCCATGAGGCACTGTGTTGTACTTGAACTGTAGTGACCTTAGTCCTTTATTGATAACTCCAGAGTGAGGATCACACCTGGTGGCCTGCCTTTTATACTAGGCCTGGCACACCTGTACAAGTAACCTACAAGTCTCCCACTGAGGTTCCCCCTGGTGGCACACATAAGAACATAAGAATTAGGAACAGGAGTAGGCCATCTAGCCCCTCAAGCCTGCTCCGCCATTCAATAAGATCATGGCTGATCTGGCCGTGGACTCAGCTCCACCTACCCGCCCGCTCCCCGCAACCCTTAATTCCCTTATTGGTTAAAAGTCTATCTATCTGTGACTTGAATACATTCAATGAGCTAGCCTCAACTGCTTCCTTGGGCAGAGAATTCCACAGATTCACAACCCTCTGGGAGAAGAAATTCCTTCTCAACTCGGTTTTAAATTGGCTCCCCCGTATTTTGAGTCTGTGCCCCCGAGTTCTAGTCTCCCCGACCAGTGGAAACAACCTCGCTGCCTCTATCTTGTCTATCCCTTTCATTATTTTAAACGTTTCTATAAGATCACCCCTCATCCTTCTGAACTCCAACGATTAAAGACCCAGTCTACTCAATCTATCATTATAAGGTAACCCCCTCATCTCCGGAATCAGCCTAGTGAATCGTCTCTGTACCCCCTCCAAAGCCAGTATATCCTTCCTTAAGTAAGGTGACCAAAACTGCACGCAGTACTCCAGGTGCGGCCTTACCAATACCCTATACAGTTGCAGCAGGACCTCCCTGCTTTTGTACTCCATCCCTCTCGCAATGAAGGCCAACATTCCATTCGCCTTCCTGATTACCTGCTGCACCTGCAAACTAACTTTTTGGGATTCATGCACAAGGACCCCCAGGTCCCTCTGCACCTCAGCATGTTGTAATTTCTCCCCATTCAAATAATATTCCCTTTTACTGTTTTTTTTTCCCAAGGTGGATGACCTCACACTTTCCGACATTGTATTCCATCTGCCAAACCTTAGCCCATTCGCTTAACCTATCTAAATCTCTTTGCAGCCTCTCTGCGTCCTCTACACAACCCGCTTTCCCACTAATCTTAGTGTCATCTGCAAATTTTGTTACACTATACTCTGTCCCCTCTTCCAGGTCATCTATGTATATTGTAAACAGTTGTGGTCCCAGCACCGATCCCTGTGGCACACCACTAACCACCGATTTCCAACCCGAAAAGGACACATTTATCTCGACTCTCTGCTTTCTGTGAGCCAGCCAATTCTCGATCCATGCTAATACATTTCCTCTGACTCCGCGTACCTTTATCTTCTGCAGTAACCTTTTGTGTGGCACCTTATCGAATGCCTTTTGGAAATCTAAATACACCACATCCATCGGTACACCTCTATCCACCATGCTCGTTATATCCTCAAAGAATTCCAGTAAATTAGTTAAACATGATTTCCCCTTCATGAATCCATGCTGCGTCTGCTTGATTGCACTATTCCTATCTAGATGTCCTGCTATTTCTTCCTTAATGATAGTTTCAAGCATTTTCCCCACTACAGATGTTAAACTAACCGGCCTATAGTTACCTGCCTTTTGTCTGCTCCCTTTTTTAAACAGAGGCGTTACATTAGCTGCTTTCCAATCCGCTGGTACCTCCCCAGAGTCCAGAAAATTTTGGTAGATTATAACGAATGCATCTGCTATAACTTCCGCCATCTCTTTTCATACCCTGGGATGCATTTCATCAGGACCAGGGGACTTGTCTACCTTGAGTCCCATTAGCCTGTCCAGCACTACCCCCCTAGTGATAGCGATTGTCTCAAGATCCTCCCTTCCCACATTCCTATGACCAGCAATATTTGGTATGGTTTTTGTGTCTTCCACTGTGAAGACCGAAGCAAAATTATTGTTTAAAGTCTCAGCCATTTCCACATTTCCCATTATTAAATCCCCCTTTTCATCTTCTAAGGGACTAACATTTACTTTTGTCACTTTTTTCCGTTTTATATATCTGTAAAAGCTTTTGCTATCTGTTTTTATGTTTTGCGCAAGTTTACCTTCGTAATCTATCTTTCCTTTCTTTATTGCTTTTTTAGTCATTCTTTGCTGTTGTTTAAAATTTTCCCAATCTTCTAGTTTCCCACTAACCTTGGCCACCTTATACGCATTGGTCTTTGATTTGATACTCTCCTTTATTTCCTTGGTTATCCACGGCTGGTTATCCCTTCTCTTACTACCCTTCTTTTTCACTGGAATATATTTTTGTTGCGCACTATGAAAGAGCTCCTTAAAAGTCCTCCACTGTTCCTCAATTGTGCCACCGTTTAGTCTGTGTTTCCAGTCTACTTTAGCCAACTCTGTCCTCATCCCACTGTAGTCCCCTTTGTTTAAGCATAGTACGCTCGTTTGAGACACAACTTCCTCACCCTCAATCTGTATTACAAATTCAACCATACTGTGATCACTCATTCCGAGAGGATCTTTTACTAGGAGATAGTTTATTTTTCCTGTCTCATTACACAGGACCAGATCTAAGATAGCTTGTTGTAGGTTCTGTAACATACTGTTCTAAGAAACAATCCCGCATGCATTCTATGAATTCCTCTTCAAGGCTACCCCGTGCGATTTGAGTTGACCAATTGATATGTAGGTTAAAATCCCCCATGATTACTGCCGTTCCTTTTTCACATGCCTCCATTATTCCCTTGATTATTGCCCGCCCCACCGTGAAGTTATTATTTGGGGACCTATAAACTACGCCCACAAGTGACTTTTTCCCCTTACTATCTCTAATCTCCACCCACAATGATTCAGCATTTTGTTCATTAGAGCCAATATCGTCTCTCACAACTGCCCTGATATCATCCTTTATTAACAGAGCTACCCCACCTCCTTTCCCTTCTTGTCTATCTTTCCAAATCGTCAGATACCCCTGTATGTTTAATTCCCAGTCTTGGCCACCCTGCAACCATGTTTCTGTAATGGCCACCAAATCGTACCCATTTGTAATGATTTGTGCCGTCAACTCATTTACTTTATTTCGAATGCTGCGTGCGTTTAGATAGAGTGTTTTAATCCTAGTTTTTAAACCATGATTTTTAGTTTTGACCCCTCCTGCAGCCCCTTTCTATTCAGTGGCCCTTTTTGTTTTTTGCCTTGGGTTTCTCTGCCCTCCATTTTTACTCATCTCCTTTCTGTCTTTTGCTTTTGTCTCCTTTTTGTTTCCCTCTGTCTCCCTGCATTGGTTCCCATCCCCCTGCCGTATTAATTTAACTCCTCCCCAACAGCACTAGCAAACACTCCCCCTAGGACATTGGTTCCGGTCCTGTCCAGGTGCAGACCGTCCGGTTTGTACTGGTCCCACCTCCGCCTTGTAATAGTACAAGCAGTAACCATGTTGGATACATGATACTTTCCCGCAACTTTTACAATTGCAGCGTTGCCAATTTTTAGTGTTTGGTGCTTCTCACTGTCTTCAAATGCCATCTGAAATTAATCTTTGATACAGTTGACCACACCGTCCTCATCCAATGCCTCTCCCGTCATCCAGCTGAGTGGGACTGCACTCACCTGGTTCCATTCATAACTATCTAATCGTGGCCAGAGAATCACCTGAAATGGCTTCTCTTCCCACTCCCATATTATTACCTCTGGTATTCCTCAAGGATCTATCCTTGGCCCACTCCTATTTCTCATCTATATGCTGCAGCTTGGTGCCATCATCCGAAAACACAGCATCAGTTTCCACATGTACGCTGATGACACCCAGCTCTACTTCACTACCTCCCTCAACCCCTCCACTGTTTCTAAATTGTCGGACTGCTTGTCCGACATCCAGTCCTGGATGAGCAGAAGTCTTCTCCAATTAAATATTGGGAAGACTGAAGCCATTGTCTTCGATTTTTCATTTTCCAGTTGGCAGGCTGTGACTAGCGGCTGCCACAAGAATCAATGCTTGGGCCTCAGCTATTTATAATCTAGATGAAAGGGTCGAGTGCAATGTGCCCAAGTTTGCTGATAATACAAAGCTAGGTAGGAAAGTAAGCTATGAAGAGGATACAGAGCCTGCAAAGGGATATAGCAAGGTTAAGTGATGGGCAATAAGGTGGCAGATGCATGCAAATGTCCTTCTCCCGAGGATGCGTGTGATCTGTCAAAAGAAATGTTGACAGTTTACAAATGCTGGGGCTCGGCGCACGCGCATTGCGCGCCGAGAACCAGCACATGCAAGGCCTCTTCGGGCAGAACGCATTCAGAAAAGCCGCAATTTACGGCCCGATGTGGGGAAAGATTTTTCAATTTGATAGGAAGAATAGAAAAACAATGGGCTAGACTTTCCACTTCACATCGCTCATCTATCGCCCAAAGCGGACCTCTATCGCCCATTTTGAGCAAGTGGAAACTAGGCCCAAAACATTGCCGGAAAAATAGGCCCCCAAGTTTCCACTTTGATCGCCAAGATGATTGCCCAAATGATCGGCCACACAAGGCCCATCCCAAGTTTCGACACCTAGCATGCACTTCGCTGGGCCATGCAAGGCCCAAAAGAGTGTTGAAAAATAGTTGCTTTTTCAGGGCTTAAGAGAAGGAAATGGGCACTCCGGACGCCGTTTTTAACTTCGGAGGAAGGTGGAGAATTAGTTGTGAGTCATTTAGAGAGTAAAATTGAAGAAAATTGTACTCAGAAATTTGGGACAGGGAATATAAATAGGTATTGTCAACTTATTTATGCTAAATAGATCTCATATATTGGAATTATTTAGTAAATAGCTTTTACATAGTGAAGTTATTTAATGAAATTGTTGGGGCCTGTCAAACTGACTGGTATACAGCTTAGAGAGTACAGAGAGGGCAGACTACAGTGATTAGAGAGTATAGATTAGAGAGATTATTAAAATTAGTGAAAGTAATTATTGATAGTGATTATGGGGCGTATGCTTTCCCTGCCTTTAATTGTAACTGCTCACACACTGATTACTGAAAGGATCAATCGAAGAGGTGGCACAGTAATGCATAGACGGAGACGAAGACCGAGGAGGAGACCATATAGCCAACGAAGGTAATTGGGAAAGCAATCCTACCCGAACTTGTCTGAAAATGATTGTCTTCGGAGGCTGCGATTCCGGAAGGAGGTCATCGATGAGATATGTCAACTCGTCAAGGATGATCTACAGCCTTCCAGCACCATCAGAACCGCACTGTCCGTTGAGGTGAAGGTTACTGCTGTCCTTGCCTTTTACGCATCGGTATCTTTTCAGGCTTCAGCTGGCGACATCTGCCATATCTCTCAGCACGCTACACATTGTTGCATTTGACAGGTGACTGAAGCTCGCAGGATGGACTTCATAAGCTTCCCAGTGACCAGGGAGGCACAGACCGAGAGGGCTTTGGGTTTCTCGAGAATAGCAGACTTCCCCAAGGTGCAGGAAGCAATAGACTGCACGCACAGTGCCCTGAAAGCACCCTTAAAGAACGCAGAGGTGTTTTGTAACAGAAAGGGGTTCCACTCACTAAATGTGCAGCTGTTATCGACCACAATCAAACAATTATGACAGTAAATGCTACTTTTCCTGGCAGCAACCATGATGCGCACATCCTCCGTGAGAAAGTGCTATCCCTGACCTGTTTGCCAATCAGCCAGAAGGTCACGGTTGGATGCTGGGCGATAAAGGATATGGGCTTGCCAGTTGGCTCATGACTCCTGTCACTGAAGCACAGAGACGGTATAATGAAAGTCACATAGCAACTCGCAACATCGTTGAAAAGACAATTGGGAGTCCTAAAGCAGCGCTTCAGATGCCTGGATCATTCCGGAGGCAGCCTCCATTACCACCTGGATTAGGTAGCAGAGTTTATTGTGGAGTGTTGCATGCTGCATAACGTAGCTATAAAGAGAGGACAAATAATGCCAGATCATGCAGCAGGTCCACCTCCAGAAGGAGATGGAACAGAAGAGGCAGCTGGCGAAGATGAAGAGGAGGAACAGGCGGGAGAGGACGCGGGCGAGGACATAGGGGAGCTTAATCAGCATGGTGACCTAGCACCGGTACCACCACACCTTTCCCGAAGACCAGTAGCCAGTGGCAGTTACACGGCCGCTAAGCTTTTGCGTCAGCAGCTCATTAATGAACGCTTCACATGAACTATTATTGTTGATATTCAAACGTTCAATTACAGTTACGGTTAATCAAGTTTCATTTCTGTGGGGAAACAGAATAAACAAACAAATATGCATGAAAAACTGCACGTTATAGAACTTATGTAATTAAGAGAAAGTTGTAGAAATTTTTTTATTTTTATTAAGAAACATTTTTTTTAAGAATTAATGAACAACACCCTCCCTCCAACCTCCCACCCCCCGCACCAACCCACCCTTCCCTCAAAATCCCCAAAACATTAGAAGAAGAAGAAATTGAACATTTAAGTTTTAAAGAACAAGTGACCATTTCAGTCAGGCTAACAAGTGACTATTTCAGTCAGGCTAGCAAGTGACCATTTCAGTCAGGCTAGCAAGTGACCATTTCAGTCAGGCTAGCAAGTGACCATTTCAGTCAGGCTAGCAAGTGACCATTTCAGTAACAATAACAAGTGACCATTTCAGTAACAATAACAAGTGACCATTTCAGAAAGAATGGAAAGTGAACAGTTAAGTAATGATAACAAGTGAACATTTAAGTATTAAATACAAGTGCCCAATTTAGTAACAATAACAAGAGAATAATAAAGTGATAACAACAAGTGAACATTTTAGAAACAAGTGAACTATTGAGAAGCACTCCCCCCTCCCTACCTGTGGCCACGTTTCCCTCCAGATCCGTTCGCACCCCACCCGCCCGTTTTGGTCGACGCAGACCGACACCAAGACATTGTGCAGAGTGGGACGGCAAGACTTCCTGCCGTGGTGGAGGTAACTGAGCAGAAGCAGAAGCCTCAGGCTCTACTTCTGAGTCAGGAGGAACTGTGTCCTCCGTACTCGCTTGTGTGCTTGGGGTCTCGCTGCGAGTAGACACAACTCCTTGGGGTGCAGCGCCGTGTCCAGCCAGCAACGCGTGCCGTAGGGCATTTGTTGCGGCTGTCTGCTCCCTGATCATATCCTACCTCTCCCGAGCAGTCTGTAACTGCTCAGAAGACCAGCTGGAGAAGCGCGAGCAGAACTCGCTCCAGGTTGTGGAGAACTGGCTCCAATTGTCTGAGAAACCCGCGAACCCCTGGATAAGGTCGCGACCGACCGCGACCATCTCCCTGCACTGGGAAAGTAAGCTCACTGCCTGGTCCTCCGTGGCAGGCGAGTGTATATCACGCTGACCGAACCGCCGTGGGGTCGGCGTCTGCAATGTCACGCGCCTTGGCATCACCACCTGCACACCGCTTGGTCCCGGTGCCTCATCTGTCTCAAAAGAGATGGCCGCAGGTTGTTCCCCACCCCCACAAAAAAAAATCTCCTGGTTATTCCTCCTTCTCCTCCTGCTCACGCACAGCCGCAGCAGGAGTCTGCACTGGCTCCTCCTCTGGCTCTTCCTCCTGGGAGTTTCCTGATTGGTCAGTGGATGTGTCCGTTGACTCCAGCAATATTTGTTGACCTTTGAAAGATAAATGGAAGTTATAAACAATGTTTAACAATGCAAATCAATTCATCTCAATTTTTCAAGAACTCAAAACATTACCATTAGCCCATATGCACAAGTGGTCACCAGGCCTAACATGACCTCATTTGAAGATCGATAGTACATCTTAATAGTATAACTCAATTATATATCAAATTAAAGTAATATTGCATAGGATTACCCACGCAACAAATATTTACTATTGATTCATACATTGCATAATGCACAGTTCTCATTACTCACGTGACTCAAGGGTGGGTTCGGCCACACCACGGGTTGTGACCGAACGGCTTTCTGGCCCCACCAAGGCCACTGCAAGCTCCTCGTAGGCGGTGAGCGACTGCAGCAAAGCACAGCCCCCACCCGTCCTGCATTGCTCCCGCTGGTTGATTGATATATTCTTCTGTAATAGATAAGGTAACATTGCATGGCATAAGCAGATGGATTTGGCAATAAACATTTAGGACTGACAGATTTATAAGTTCAATTTCAAGTTTGCACTACATTGCATAGGAATAAGATATTTCATACTGTAACAATCAAATTTATGTTACGGTGCATAAATGTAATAATTTAATCCTAATTTAGTTACTTAGTCATGCTTAAAGATTATGATATAACATTGCAGATTCTAATTAGATTTTCCATACAACATTAAATAATAAATATGGATTGTTCAAATTTAAATTTCAACTTACTCTTGCAGCCGCCAGTAGACTGTTTCATCTTTTGCGGCACTGATCCGGTGTCCGGGCTTCTCTGCCTAAATCCTCCGATATGCACGGGGTGGAGGTTTCCCATGCCCACCCCGTGTCAGATCCTCCCACCTCGCGCTGACACAGTTCACTTGGGCCTCATTGGCCTTCTCGCTGAAGGGCTTGGCCTATCGCTTTCCTGCAGCTCCCTCCATTCTTTAAATTTATCTGATTTAAGAGTTGCTCAAAATACCTGCTTCCTTTCTCCTCTCTCTCTCTCTCTCTCTCTCTCTCTCTCTCTCCCTCTCTCCCAGACCCACAAAGAGCTTCTGAGTATGTGTGAAGACCTTTGACCTCTCAAAATGCTGGAAGGAGCATCAACCTGAAAAAAAAATCAACCTGCACATGCGCAGTAATGCGTTGCTAGGGAAGCTTTTGTTTTTCATTCACTTCCGTTTTCTTTGGGCGATTGTGAGATCGTCGAGAAATCACATCGTCCATTTGACATCGCTGGGCTAAGGCCGAGTGGAAAATCGCAAAAAAAAATGGGCCTTGAGCCAGCCATCAGCACGGGCGATACGTCCCGCATCGCTGGAATAAGGCCCATTTTTTTCGGCCTGAGCCACCAAGTGGAAAGTCTAGCCCAATCTTTTAAATGGTGCGAAACTATTAAATGTTGGTGTTCAGAGAGATTTAGGTGTCCTAATGCAGGAAACACAGAAAGTTATCATGTAGGTACGGCAAGCAATTAGGAAGGCAAATGGCATGTTGACCTTTATTGCAAGGGGGTTGGAGTACAAGAGTAAGGAAGTCTCACTACAATTGTACAAGGCTTTGGTGAAACCACACCTGGAGTACTACGCACATACTTGGAAGGACATACTTGCCTGAGAGGCGATGCAACAAAGATTCACTAGTTTGATCCCTGGGATGAGAAGGTTGTCCTATGGGAGAGATTGAGTAGATTGGATGTATATTCTCTCGAGTTTAGAAGAATGAGTGGTGATCTCAATGAAACGTATAAAATTCTGAGAGGGCTTGACAGGGTAGGTGTTGAGAGGCTGTTTCCCCTGGCTGGAGTGTCTAGAACTTAGGGGTCATAGTCTCAGGATAAGGGGTTGACCATTTAAGACTGACAAGTGGAGACATTTCTTCACTCAGAGGGTTGCGAAACTTTGCAATTCTCTATCCCAGAGGACTGTGGATGCTCAGTTGATGAGTGTATTCAAGACTGAGATCGATAGATTTTTGGGCACTAAGGGAATCAAGGGATATGGGGATAGGGCGGGAAAGTGGAATTGATGTAAAAGTTCAGATATGATATTGATTGGCAGAGCAGGCTCGATGGGCCGTATGGTCAACTCCTGCTCCTATTTCTTGTTATGTTCTTATTAAGCTCTGGAATTCCCTCCCTAAACCTCTCTGCCTCTCTATCTCTCTTTCCTCCTTTAAGATGCTCCTTAAAACCTACCTCTTTCACCAAGCTTTTGGTCATCTGCCCTAATTTCTCCTTGTGGCACGGTGTCAAATTTTTGTCTTAACACTCCTGTGAAGCGCCTTGGGATTTTGTACGAGATTGAAGGCGCGATATAAATACAAGCTGTTGTTGTTGAATGCTGAGATAATGAGGTTCTGACTTCATTAAAGAGCATTTTATACTGTAGGGAAAACAGTTCAACAGATGGATGTAAATTGTGCTACTGTCATTTCCTAATTACACTGTCTTTTTTAACTAAAGTGCTGCTGGCATTCTGAAGTTATGGAAGCTGTTAATTTTCAAATTATTCACTTTAAAAATGCTTGATTAGTCTTAATCACCTTGTTTCCTGTTTTACACAGCTTCATTATATTGATCACGAGAACTTTGAAACATTTGTCAGTATCTCGAATAGGTGCAAAACTTTTGGTCTGGCACTTCCCGTTTATGAAAAAGTTATGCTATGGCATCCCATCAAAGTTGTGTTTGTGGCCAACTCATTTCCGCTCTTCCTCTGGTTTTTTCCATTAATTCCTAGGGCTCTGTTTTCTCTCTCACTGTTCCTCCTTCATGTGTCAATCTCCATCAACCTGTCTGAGGGGGAGTGTTTGCTAGTGCTGTTGGGGAGGGGTTAAACTAATATGGCAGGGGGATGGGAACCTATGCAGGGAGATGGGAACCTATGCAGGGAGACAGAGGGAAGTAAAATGGGGGCAGAAGCAAAAGATAGAAATAAGAAAAGTAAAAGTGGAGGGCAGAGAAACCCAAGGCAAAAATCAAAAAGGGCCACATTACAGCAAAATTCTAAAGGAACAAAGTGTGTTAAAAAGACAAGTCTGAAGGCTCTGTGCCTCAATGCGAGGAGTATTCGTAATAAGGTGGACGAATTAACTGCGCAGGCAGATATTAACGAATATGATATAATTGGGATTACGTAGACATGGCTCCAAGGTGACCAAGGCTGGGAACTCACATCTAGGGGTATTCAACATTCGGAAGGATAGACGGAAAGGAAAAGGAGGTGGGGTAGCGTTGCTGGTTAAAGAGGAAATTAATGCAATAGTAAGGAAGGACATTAGCTTGGATGATGTGGAATCTGTATGGGTAGAGTTGCGGAATAACAAAGGGCAGAAAACGCTAGTGGGAGTTGTGTACGGACACCAAACAGTAGTAGTGAGGTTGGGGACAGCATCAAACAAGAAATTAGGGCTGCGTGCAATTAAGGTATAGCAATTATCATGGGCGACTTTAATCTACATATAGATTGGGCTAACCAAACTGGTAGTAATACGGTGGAGGAGGATTTCTTGGAGTGTATTAGGGATGGTTTTCTAGACCAATATGTCAAGGAACCAACTAGAGGGCTGGCCATCCTAGACTGGGTGATGTGTAATGAGAAGGGACTAATTAGCAATCTTGTTGTGCGAGGCCCCTTGGGGAAGAGTGACCTGGCGAGTGATACCTAAAGGGTTGACGGTGGATAGGCAATGGCAGAGATTTAAATATCACATGGATGAACTTCAACAATTGTACATTGCTGTCTGGAGTAAAAATAAAACGGGGAAGGTGGCTCAACCATGGCTAATAAGGGAAATTAGGGATAGTGTTAAATCCAAGGAAGAGGCATATAAATTGGCCAGAAAAAGCAGCAAATCTGAGGACTGGGAGAAATTTAGAGGGGAAAATTAGGAGGGGGAAAATAGAGTCTGAGAGGAAGCTTGCTGGGAACATAAAAACTGACTGCAAAAGCTTTTATAGATATGTGAAGGGAAAGAGATTAGTGAAGACAAACATAGTCCTTGCAGTCTGAATCAGGTGAATTTATAATGGGGAACAGAGAAATGGTAGACCAATTGAATAAATACTTTGGTTCTGTCTTCACAAAGGAAGACACAAATAACCTTCCGGAAATACTAGGGGGCAGAGGATCTAGTGAGAAGAGGGAACTGAAGGAAATCCTTTTTAGTCAGGAAATTGTGTTAGGGAAATTGATGGGATTGAAGGCCGAAAAATCCCCAGAGCCTGATAGTATGCATCCCAGAGTACTTAAGGAAGTGGCCCGAGAAATAGTGGATGCATTGGTGATCACTTTCCAACAGTCTATCGACTCTGGATCAGTTCCTATGAACTGGAGGGTAGCTATTGTAACACCACTTTTTAAAAAAGGAGGGAGAGAGAAAACCGTGAATTATACATCGGTAGTGGGGAAAATGTTCGAATCAATTGTTAAAGATGAAATAGCAGCGCATTGAGAAAGCAGTGACAGGATTGGTTCAAGTCAGCATGGATTTATGAAAGGGAATTTATGCTTGACAAATCTTTTAGAATTTTTTGAGGCTGTAACTAGTAGAGTGGGCAAGGGAGAACCAGTGGATGTGGTGTATTTGAACTTTCAAAATTTCTTTGACAAGGTCCCACACGAGATAGTTATGCAAAATTAAAACACATGGTATTGGGGGTAATGTATTGATGTGGATAGAGAACTGGTTGGCAGACAGGAAGAAGAGAGTCGGGATAAATGGGTCCTTTTCAGAATGGTAGGCAGTGACTAGTGGGGTGCCGCAGGGCTCAGTGCTGGGACACCAGCTATTTACAATACACATTAATGATTTAGATGAAGGAATTGAGTGTAATATCTCCACATTTGCAGATGACACTAAACTAGGTGGCGGTGTGAGCTGTGAGGAGGATGCTAAGTGGCTGCAGGGTGACTTGGACAGGTTAGGTGAGTGGGCAAATGCATGGCAGATGCAGTATAATGTGGATAAAAGTGAAGTTATCCACTTTGGTGGAAAAAACGTGAAGGCAGAATAATATCTGAATGGCGGCAGATTAGGAAAAGGGGAGGTGCAATGAGACCTGGGTGTCATGGTACATCAGTCATTGAAAGTTGGCATGTAGGTACAGCAGGCAGCGATAAAGGCAAATGGCATGTTGGCCTTCATAGCTAGGGGATTTGAGTTTAGGAGCAGGGAGGTCTTACTGCAGGTGTATAAGGCCTTTGTGAGGCCTCACGTGGAATATTGTGTTCAGTTTTGGTCTCCTAATCTGAGGAAGGACATTCTTGCTATTAAGGGAGTGCAGTGAAGGTTCACCAGACTGATTCCCGGGATGGCAGGACTGACATATGACACTGGATCGACTGGGCCTGTATTCACTGGAGTTTAGAAGAATGAGAGGGGATCTCCTAGAAACATATAACATTCTGACAGGACTGGACAGGTTAGATGCAGGAAGAATGTTCCCGATGTTGGGGAAGTCCAGAACTAGGGGTCACAGTCTAAGGATAAGGGGTAAGCCATTTAGGACCGAGATGAGGAGGATCTTCTTTACTTAGAGAGTTGTGAACCTGTGGAATTCTCTACCGTAGAGAGTTGTTGATGCCAGTTCGTTGGATATATTCAAGAGGGAGTTAGATATGGCCCTTACGGCTAAAGGGATCAAGGGGCATGGAGAGAAAGCAGGAAAGGGGTACTGAGGTGAATGATCAGCCATGATCTTATTGAATGGTGGTGCAGGCTCGAAGGCCGAATGGCCTACTCGTGCCTATTTTCTATGTTTCTATGTTTCTGATCTACTCTTCTATTTCTGATTCCACTCTGCATTCATTAACTTTTTCGCATTGCATGTTCTAAGAGCTTGCAACCTTCAGTCCGATTGCGGTGCAATGGCTGGATCACTATATCTCGGAATCAGTGTCTGCCACTAAGATGATAAATCTTGTTTCTTTCATTTCTTCAGTCACTTTCTGTCTTTGAGAAATTTTAACTTTGGTTTTCATCTTTCCTTAGCTTCTGATGTTCTTGACCTTGTGATCTATTCAGATCTCATGGAATCACATCTCCATTGATATAGCTGTCGTCAAGACATTTGGTTGCTTCTTTTGTACCGAATGCTATTTTATTCACCCCTCTCTGTTTGAAACTATCTATTAAGATGAAGGATGTCCAAGACTTAATTGCTACTCTCATATCTGGGAATGGTCTGCTAGCATCTCCCTTGCACTCCTGGACAGGATACAAGAAAGAGTTTGTGAACTGATGGATATTCTTTGGGCATAAGCATTTCCTTTTGGAATATACTGTTTTTAACTAACAGTGTGCATTCCTAGGTGTTGAGTATACCTTTTACACTTGTGACCTGGTCTGTCACGCTACTTATCTGACATCCAGTCCTGGATGAGCAGAAATTTCCTCCAACTAAATATTAGGAAGACCGAAGCTATCGTCTTTGTACCCGACACAAACTCTGTTCCTCTCCATGGGTCACTGTCTGAGGCCGAACCAAAGTGTTCGCAACCTTGCTGTCCTATTTGACCCCGAGATGAGCTTCCAACCACAAATGCTTCATCACTAAGACCACCTATATCCATCTCTGTAACATTACTCATCTCTGCCCTTGCCTCAGCTCATCTGCTGCTGAAAATCTCATCTCTGCCTTTGTTATCTCTAGACTTGATTATTCCAATGCTCTCCTGGCTGGCCTTTCATCTTCCACCCTCCATTAACCTGAACTCATCCAAAAGTCTGCTATCCGTATCCTAGCTCGCACCAAGTCCCGTTCACCTGTCACACCTGTGCTCACTGACCTACATTTGCTCCTGGTCTGGCAAAGCCTCTATTAAAATCCTCATCCTTGTTTTCAAATCATCCATGGCCTCGCCCCTCCCTATTACTGTAACCTTCTTCAGCCCTACAACGCTAAGATATCTGCGTTCTTCCAATTCTGGCCTCTTCCGCATCCCTGATTTTAATCGCTCCACCATTGGCAGCTGTGCCTTCAACTGGCTAAGCCCTAGGCTCTGGAATTCCCTCCCTAAACTTCTCTGCCTCTCTACTTCTCTCTCCTTTTAGACACTCCTTAAAACCTCCCTCCACCTTTCCTAACATTACTATGTGGCTTGGTGTCAATTTGTTTGATAACTCTTGCGTGAAGCGCCTCGGGAAGTTTTATCACATTAAAGGCACTATATAAATGCAAGTTGTTTTTGCAACCCCTGACCACTAAGAGTGGTGTTTATACCATTCTCCATTGACATGCATATTATTTCTTTTAGCCAGAAAGGGAAGTACAGGAAGGCAAAAGAACTCAACAGATTGTTGGCCACCAATCCATTAGTTTGGCAGCAAATAGAACAAAGCTCCTGCATCTTAAAAGCAATGCGATGAGCTCCATCTGTAGACACTGGACCTCGGGTACAATTTTACCTTTTGATTTTATTCAGCATTAAGATTTAAAAAAAAATAATTTTGAATTTCTCCCAAACTTGAATGTTTTTATTAAAAGGGAAAAGTCGGTGAGTGGAAACCAAGTGATTCATAGAACTCTACACTGTATAAAAATTGTATGATTAAGTAACTTTGTGGATCAAGCTGAGAGATGTAACTTTATACTATTGTAAATGGTCTCGACTAAAATTAGTTGCCAACTCCACACTTAGAGGGAGGTGAGGAGATTGAGTTACATTTGGCGTATGTAACATTTTATTTCTTATTGCAGGGGAGGATCAAGATAATTTGGTACGGGTAAGTGCTGTTTAAATATTAATTATTAGAATGATTTTGAGTACAGATGGTAAAATATCATATTCTAGTATTTCAATTTATTATCCTATCACCAATAAGTTATTTTAATTCAGATTTAAATATTGACGATGAAGGCTTCACTATAAAAGGATGATGTACTTTTGTGAATGCTTTGAGGCATAGCAATTGAATATTCTGTTTTGGATCTTGCAGATTTAGCACAATTTAGAGTAATTGTTTTAATTTGCTTCATGAAATTTGGATGTGGAATGTTTTGATTATATTTTCACACAACCATTGACTCTAAGGGTTTTTGAAATAAATGTGTCAGCTGTGGCTCAGTGGATCGCACTTTCGTCTCTTGAGTCAGAAGGTTGTGGGTTCAAGTCCCACTCCAGGAACTTGTAGCACAAAAAATGTAAGCTGACAGTCCAGTGCAGTGCTGAGGGAGTGCTGCACTGTCGGATGTACCATCTTCCGGATGAAACGTTAAACTGAGGCCCTGTCTGTGCTCTCAAGTGAACCTAAAAGATCCCATGGCACTATTTCAAAGAAGAGCACGGGAGTTATCCCCGGAGTCCTGACCAAGATTTATCCCTCAATCATCATAACAAAAACAGAGTATCTGGTCATTATCACATTGTTATTTGTGGAAGCTTGCTTGTGTGAAAATTGTTTGCCACGTTTCCCACATTACAACAGTGACTACACTCCAAAAGTACTTCATTGGCTGTAAAGTGCTTTGCGACGTCCGGCGGTTGTGAAAGTTGTTACATATATCCAAGTCTTTCTTTTAAATTTCAACTATTTGAAGATTGGCTTGTGCTCCTCCACTGTATTATTCATTCGTCTCTGCATACAAGTATGATTCTCTTCAGAACTTGCAAATATTTCTTGTAAACTTAAACATACTGGGCTCAAATTTCGGCCTGAGTTGCTCCTATTTTTTTGGAGCAACTAGTTTAGAATGGAGCCTCTTAGAAATTGCAATTCTTGGCATTTAGTTTGCTCCAGTTCTAGTCAGTTAGAATAGTTTCATTTTAGAACAGATTTTTGTTTTCAAAAGGAGGCGTGTCCAGCCACTTACGCCTGTTTTGCAAGTTTAGGCAGCGAAAACTTACTCCAAACTAACTTAGAATGGAGTAAGTGCAGATTTTTGTACTCCCAGAAAAACCTTGCCTACACTTATAAATCAGGCGTAGGGAACGAAAGATGCGGGGGGGAGGGAAGTTTACAAACATTAAACACTTCACTTTTACAAATAAAGAGCCTTCATCAATAATAAATGACCAATAAATCAACCAATAAATCAATCACAAAAAAAAATTAAAAATAAAATATTTAAAAAAATAAAAAAAATCAATCAATAAATAAAAAAATATTTCTACTCACCTACTGCAGCACCGGGAGCCCTCTAACAGTGTGCTGGAACGCCCCCCCCCCCCCCCCCCCCAGTGTCTCTCTGTCTCTGTCACTGTCTCTGTGTTTCTGACAGTGAGGGCTGGGGGGGTGGGGGAAGAGTGGGGGAGGGAGGGAGGGATGGGGGGGAGAGGAGAGGATGGAGGGGGAGAGGAGAGGAGGGGGAGAGGAGAGGAGGGGGAGAGGAGAGGAGAGGAGGGGGAGAGGAGAGGAGGGGGAGAGGAGAGGAGAGGAGGGGGAGAGGAGAGGAGGGGGAGAGGAGAGGAGAGGAGGGGGAGAGGAGAGGAGAGGAGGGGGAGAGGAGAGGAGAGGAGGGGGAGAGGAGAGGAGAGGAGGGGGAGAGGAGAGGAGAGGAGAGGAGGGGGAGAGGAGAGGAGAGGAGGGGGAGAGGAGAGGAGAGGAGGGGGAGAGGAGAGGAGAGGAGAGGAGGGGGAGAGGAGAGGATGGAGAGGAGAGGATGGAGGGGGAGAGGAGAGGATGGAGGGGGAGAGGAGAGGATGGAGGGGGAGAGGATGGAGATGGAGACGGGAGAGGAGAGGATGGAGACGGGAGAGGAGAGGATGGAGACGGGAGAGGAGAGGATGGAGACGGGAGAGGAGAGGATGGAGACGGGAGAGGAGAGGATGGAGACGGGAGAGGAGAGGATGGAGACGGGAGAGGAGAGGATGGAGACGGGAGAGGAGAGGATAGAGACGGGAGAGGAGAGGATGGAGACGGGAGAGGAGAGGATGGAGACGGGAGAGGAGAGGATGGAGACGGGAGAGGAGAGGATGGAGACGGGAGAGGAGAGGATGGAGGGGGAGAGGAGAGGATGGAGGGGGAGAGGAGAGGATGGAGAGGAGAGGATGGAGGGGGAGAGGATGGAGGGGGAGAGGAGGGGGAGAGGATGGAGATGGAGACGGGAGAGGAGAGGATGGAGACGGGAGAGGAGAGGATGGAGACGGGAGAGGAGAGGATGGAGACGGGAGAGGAGAGGATGGAGACGGGAGAGGAGAGGATGGAGACGGGAGAGGAGAGGATGGAGACGGGAGAGGAGAGGATGGAGACGGGAGAGGAGAGGATGGAGACGGGAGAGGAGAGGATGGAGGGGGAGAGGAGAGGATGGAGGGGGAGAGGATGGAGGGGGAGAGGAGGGGGAGAGGATGGAGTGAGACGGGAGAGGAGAGGATGGAGACGGGAGAGGAGAGGATGGAGACGGGAGAGGAGAGGATGGAGACGGGAGAGGAGAGGATGGAGACGGGAGAGGAGAGGATGGAGACGGGAGAGGAGAGGATGGAGACGGGAGAGGAGAGGATGGAGACGGGAGAGGAGAGGATGGAGACGGGAGAGGAGAGGATGGAGACGGGAGAGGAGAGGATGGAGACGGGAGAGGAGAGGATGGAGACGGGAGAGGAGAGGATGGAGACGGGAGAGGAGAGGATGGAGACGGGAGAGGAGAGGATGGAGACGGGAGAGGAGAGGATGGAGACGGGAGAGGGGAGACGGAGGAGGGGAGAGGAAGGAGGGGGGAGGAGTGGAAGGGGGGAGGAGGGAGGGAGGGGGGAGGAGACGGGAGAGGAGGGAAGGATGGAAGGGGGAGGAGAGGAGAGGAGAGGGGAGAGGAGGGAGGGGTGGAGGAGAGGGGGGAGGGAGGAGAGGGGGAGGAGGGGGGGAGGAGAGGGGAGAGGACTGGGGGAGGAGGGGGGGGAGGAGAGGGGAGAGGACCGGGGGGAGGAGGGAGGGGGAGGAGAGGGGAGATGGGGGGTGGAGGAGAGGGGAGATGGGGGGGGAGGAGGAGAGGGAGGGGAGGGGGGGAGGAGGAGGAGATGGGAGGGGAGGGGGAGAGGAGGGAGAGGAGGGAGAGGTGGGAGAGGTGGGAGAGGAGAGGAGAGGAGAGGAGAGGAGGGGGTGGGAGAGGAGGGGAGGGAGGGGGGAGAGGGAGAGGGGGAGGGGAGGGGGAGAGAGGGAGGGAGGGGGAGGGAGAGGAGGGAGGGAGAGAGGAGGAGGAGAGAGGACGGAGGGGGAGAGAGGACGGAGGGGGGGG